>NC_080721.1:6003549-6091049 GCF_019097595.1 Hemibagrus wyckioides | reverse complement strand
CTCTCTTAATTCATAAATATTTACACTCTTTGTGTAGAGTGTAGTCTTGCTGAGGAGGACATGCTGGTGCTGGAGCTGTTACAGTGGTTTAAGCAGGATTTCTTCACCTGGGTGGACAACCTGCCATGCAGCCGGTGTGGGGGGAGCACACACACCTCCGGTTACCTCCCACCCTCGACAGATGAGCTGCGCTGGGATGGTGGGCGTGTCGAGAACCACTACTGCAACACCTGCAACCTCACCACCAGATTCCCGAGGTGCTGCGCCCATCAAGCTTCTTAATCCCGAATGAATTGTGGAAAGTCAGCATGGTCTTCATTAACCTCTATTAACCTTCGTTATACCGAGGGTGTAGAAATGAATGGCTGAATTTGGGGATTTCTGTTTTAACAATCATTTATATTTCGATCAAAAACAGCATGGAAATATTTTTGTTTTGAATATTTTCTAAGCCGCCTTCAAAGATCATGCAGACATTTTCACAAACACAGTCGTAAAAGCAGACAGTCTGTCTAAATATATCGAAACCTTGTTAATGACGTGTGATTTTTCCACACATAAAGCCTAATCAGATCAGATTTTGAGCAGATGCTTGTTCTCAAAAAAATCTGTAAAGTGTGATTAAAAACAGAGAAGATGATGAGCATCACACTCTATATAGATGACAGGTTTTTATAGTATCTCTGATTAGCTTTCTGAGGCAATATAGTAATAGAAAAGATCCCAAAAATACCAAAACAGTTATTTTTTCACACAGATTCATTTACTTTAAAGTAAATGATGGTAGCAATCTGAGATGCTCCAAGTGGGACGGTGGTAGCTCAAGTGGTTAAGGATCTGGGTCAAACCCCAGCACTGATGAGCTGCCACCGATGGGCCCTTGAGCAAGACCCCCAATTCACCTGGCTCTAGGGATAAGGGCTGACCCTGCGCTCTGACCACAACCCCCAAGGAAGAAGGAATTTCACTGTGCTGTAATGTATATGTGATAAAAGACTTAAAACTACGAAGGTGTTTATCGTCAACCACTAAAATTCTGTGTAAGGTTATCCAACAGAGGAAAAAACACACGTCTCACACAGACTCATTTTATATCAGATTCACAGCCATAAAATAATTCTGATTGAAAATGTCTGATCTGGTGAAAGGGGTTCAGTGAACACTGTGTCAGTTTTCTGTTGTTTCTCTGTAGGTATAATAACCCGGAGAAACTGCTGGAGACCAGGAGGGGGCGCTGTGGAGAATGGGCTAACTGCTTCACTCTGTGCTGCAGAGCGATAGGGCTGGAGGCCAGGTACATCTGGGACTCAACAGGTATTCTGAACACCTTTCTCTTCTTACAGAAAGGGTATGTGTGATCTAGTTTGTGTCTCTTTTTGACAAAGTGGTTAGTATTCGCCCCTCTTCCTTACATTAGATCACGTATGGACGGAGGTGTTCTCTCGGTCGCAGCGTCGCTGGCTGCACTGTGATTCCTGTGAAAACGCATGCGATAAACCGCTGCTCTACGAGATGGGCTGGGGCAAGAAGCTTTCCTACATCTTTGCTTTCTCAAAAGATCAGGTAGAAACATCTTGTAGGTTGAAGGGCCTTCAAATCTAAGCGTAAGGATTTGAGCGAGTTTGACGAAGGGCCAAATTGTGATGGCTAGACCACTGGATCAGAGCATCTCCAAAACTGCAGCTCTTGTGGGGTGTTCCCGGTCTGCAGTGGTCAGTATCAATCAAAAGTGGTCCAAGGAAGGAACAGTAGTGAACCGGTGACAGGGTCATGGGCAGCCAGGGCTCACTGATACATGCGGGGAGTAACGGCCGACCCGTGTGGTCCGATCCAACAGACGAGCTACTGTTGCTCAAATTGCTGAAGAAGTTAATGCTGGTTCTGATAGAAAGGGGTCAGAATACACAGTGCATGACGGGTCAGGGCTGTTTTGACAGCAAAAAGGTTTTGGAGATGCTCTGATCCAGTCATCTAGCCATCACAATTTGGCCCTTGTCAAACTCGCTCGATGATATTCTAAAATACTTATATAGCATTAATAACTTAAAATCTCCGCTCTGTATGCAATTGCAGGTGGTTGACGTAACATGGCGCTACTCCTGTAAGCATCAGGAGGTTCTTTCCAGACGTACTCAGGTTCAGGAAACATGGCTGCTGCATACCATCAATGGATTTAATGCTGAGGTAAATAACGCCACATTCATTTCATTTCATTCACATTCAGCAGTGTTCATTATTTAAATGGTTCACACCCATAAATGTTCAGGAAGCTCCGCCCCCAGCAGAATAAAGTGTTTATAAAATGACTGACAGGAGCAGCGTCCAAACACAAACAAGCTTTCTGAACTTGAAGAAAGTTTTCAGACAGTTTCAAGAAAGTGTGTGTGTGTATGTGTGTGTGCAGAGGCAGCAGTCCCTGAGCGCTGATAGAAAGCGGGAGCTGCTGGAGAGGCTTTTGGTAGAGCTGGTAGAGTTCATTTCTCCTAAGAGCCCAAAGCCAGGAGAGATGGGAGGACGTATCTCAGGTTCTCTCGCCTGGAGGGCTGCTCGTGGAGAAACTGGTGGTGCTGCTGCTGCTTCCAAAGGAGTGAGAGATCCTCTTATTCATTTTTAATACGTTTTAATTACTGTACATATCTGTTACACATCCGATACATTCCTAACTGACCTGTTAGCCACCACTGTGGAATGATGCACTTCCTGTTTTGATGACATATTGTGTGTGTTTTGTTTTTTTTTAGAAAGCCACAGAGTTTGTGTTTATCCCCACTGAGTCAGAGAAGAAGGCAAAGACGTTCCACCTGCAATATAACATGGCCAAAGACTGTTACTATAGAGTGCACAACAACCAAGAGAAGATCCCGGGCTGGGAAAATGGAGTGTGGAAGAATGAGTCTGTGTTCAGGAAAGAAGAACATGACTGGAAGATGGTTCGTGTGAATCTGCAGCTCTTTAACTTTTAATAATCGGCATTGAATTTTACCCCCTGATCGGTCGCTCTTTAGTCATAATATTCATTGCTTGTATGTTAATTTCTCTTCCTTGTATGAAGTCCCTCTCTGTTGTGTTCATTTGTGTGTGTGTGTGTGTTTGGTTTGTAGGTGTACCTCGCTCGAACAGAGGGCTCTTCCTCAGGCAGGCTGTGTTGGAGGATTGTGTGTGCTCCTGTGGGGATGACGATTAAATCAGTCTCAGTCAGAGCTGTCAGTCAAACCTTCCACTCCGGTGCTGTCTGCTGGAGATTACGCTCCTCGCAATCCACCGCCGAGTTTCCTGGAGGTATATAAAAAAATAAAAAATACGGCGGAATAGATCGTTCAGTACTAGAGTCGGAGTCAGGATCAGACACTCAGATTTTTGGGTCATTGCAAACAGGTTTTATTGGGGGGGTCTGCTTCTCTTACAAATTTGGTCTAATCATTGCAACATCTGGAAAATTTGGAGGGCTCCCAAAAAACAGGAAGTGAGGCAATACCTCAAAACAGCCTTCAGAGTTAGTATATCTCCGTAAGAGCAAATGCTGATCTTATTCTGAGGAGTGCAAACAAAAAGTGCTTGGGCCCCTCAATTGCTGCTTGCAGCTATAGTTTTATTAAGCTTTATTATTTTTTCTTTCACAAGTAATGGTAAAGTGACTGGCTAGATGTGCTTGTTCATTTATGTTACACCGATCAGACATAACATTATGAGCACTGAAGTGAATAACACTGATGATCTCTTCATCATGGCTCCTGTTAGTGGGTGGGATATATTAGGCAGCAAGTGAACATTTTGTCCTCAAACTTGATGTGTTAGAAGCAGGAAAAATGGACAAGCGTAAGGATTTGAGCGAGTTTGACGAAGGGCCAAATTGTGAGGGCTAGACCACTGGATCAGAGCATCTCCAAAACTGCAGCTCTTGTGGGGTGTTCCCGGTCTGCAGTGGTCAGTATCTATCAAAAGTGGTCCAAGGAAGGAACAGTGGTGAACCGGCGGCAGGGTCATGGGCGGCCAAGACTCATCAATGCACGTGGGGAGTGAAGGCCGGACCGTGTGATCCGATCAAACAGAACTGTTTTGCCAGCCAACCAACACAATATTAGGCAGGTAGTCATAATGTTATGCCTGGTCAGTGTACAATAGACATCATTATTAGTGTAGGACCGTAATCTTTCACGCAAACGTATAGAACTGCATCATCGGACCAAGTAACAAAACTTTTCTGTGGTCACAGAACTCTCTGTTTTAAAAGAACACAGTGTCTTACAGATATCATAGTGCTGTTAAGGAGCTGATGTGAGTGTAGATATCTTCAAAATATGAGCAGATGGTAGATGCATCCAAATCACCGTGAGCTTGAAGTAAAAATCGTCATCGCTTGCTTTTTATAGAATAACCCGTACTCGTTAAAGGACAACCGAAAGCGCTTCTACTCTGTGCGATTTTAATTTAGCGGTAAAATTTTTTGCAGATGGTGAAATGCACTCGCCGACAGGCCTCGCAGGGTCTGCAGAAGTGGTGATAGAAGCAGAGCTGAGCGGAGGGGACGGAGAGGCGGCATGGCAGCATGCCCAGCTGTTCAGACAGAATCTGAAGGACACAGAGACGTCTTCGTTCGAGATTCTTGTGGAAATGGAGGATGCTTGATAAGAGTGTAGCAGCCTTGTACCATTTCTGTGGTTTAACAAGCGAAAAAATATATATATATATATGTTCTGGGGAGTCAGAGTTCATGTGAGTAAAGACTTCGAGCACAGTCAAATGATGTTCTTTTCATTAGAACAGTCTACAGTGAATATAACGTCTATAAGGGATAGAAAAGGTAATGTGAATCTGGTGTAATTCTAGACTTGTTTTTTTAACTTTGTGTTTTGGATAGGAATGAAACGTTTTCTGATATTAATGAAAATACGAGAGCTCCTGAAGGCAGCACTCTCTATCGGATCAATACGTCCCTTAATTCTAATCTCCTTTAGAGCAATTGTATTTGACACAATTGTAATTCTACCAACTGAAGCATCGTGTAAACCTTTTACCTGGATTACTGTACTGTAAGGAATGATGTGAAATATTTTCTAACATTCATCTGGCAGCAGGGTGTATAATGATACCATGATACCTTTTACCTCCAGTGTGTTAAAGTTTTAGCCATTATTTTGTATTGGTTTTCATTTGAGGCCATGTGAGACACCTGTATTAAACAAAACAAACAAACAAAAAAACCCAGACCTCAACATTTTTGTTTTTGTTTTGTGGAATATTTCGATTGATTTATTATTATGGGGTTTTTTTAATTACTTCATTAAATGAATCGTTTGCAATGTCATAATTATTATTTAATGTTTAATTTGTCTGTCAGCAGTCTCTGTCTGTATCTCAGTGTCTGTGTCTTTATCTGTCTGTGTGTCTCTTTTTCTGTCTTTTTATCTCTCTCTTTGACTGTGTGTGTCTCTGTCTGTCTTTGTGTCTCTCTGTGTGTTTATATATCTGTATGTGTCTCTCTCTGTCTGTGTGTCTCTATCTGTCTGTGTGTCTTTTTATCTGTGTGTGCGTGTCTATTTGTCTGTTTGTCTCTCTATCTATCTGCGTGTGTCTGTGTGTCTTTTTATATGTCTGTGTGTCTCTCTATCTGTGTGTGTCTCTCTCTGTGCCTTTTTATCTGTCTGTGTGTCTTTTTATGTCTGTGTGTCTCTCTATCTGTGTCTCTATCTGTCTGTGTGTCTCTATCTGTGTGTCTTTTTATGCGTGTGTGTCTATCTGTCTGTCTTTTTATGTGTCTGTGTGTCTCTCTCCGTGTGTGTCTCTGTCTGTGTGTCTCTCTGTCTATCTGTGTGTCTTCTTATAAGTCTGTGTGTCTCTCTAGCTGTGTGTGTGTCTCTATCTCTGTGTCTTTATATGTCTTTGTCTCACTATTTGTGTGTCTTTTTATAAGTCTGTGTGTCTATCTGTGTGTCTTTTTATAAGTCTGTGTCTCTATCTGTGTGTCTTTTTATAAGTCTGTGTGTCTCTCTATCTGTGTGTGCCTCTCTATCTGTGTCTTTTTATAAGTCTGTGTCTCTATCTGTGTGTCTTTTTATAAGTCTGTGTGTCTCTCTATCTGTGTGTGCCTCTCTATCTGTGTGTCTTTTTATAAGTCTGTGTCTCTATCTGTGTCTCTTTTTCTGTCTCTCTCTTTTTGTCTGTGTCTTTCTATTTGTCTGTGCATGTCTCTTTGTCTATGTGTGTCTCTTATCTGTCTGTCTGCCCGTGTCCCTGCCTGTCTGTGTGTGTGTGTCTCTCTCTCTCTCTCTCTCTATGTGTCTCTATTCCCCCTCTGTGTGTGTGTAAGTGTGGTTGTATCTGTACGCATGTTAGTGCTTGTGTCTGTTGATTTATCTGCTCGCCGGCTGCTCGGATTCTCTTCCTATTGGAAGAGCGCCCCGCTTTCTCGGCATCCTATTGGTCGGCTGGGGTTTGCTCTTCTCCCTATTGGTCGCCTGAGCCTTTTCGGGGCTCGTCTCCGCACCGACGCTGAAGCCGGACGGAGGGACGCAGCGCCAGTGTTATTGTTTCTGAATGAAAATCCAGGAAATGTTCAGCTGATCCGGCGCTGCACTGGAGGGGGGAATACAAAGCGCTCCTTTTTTAACCCTTATTAGAATGTAATGTAAAGTGTGAGGTGTGTGTGCGCGCGCGCGCGTGTGTGTTTTGTAGAGAGTGAGAGAGAGAGAGAGAGAGAGAGAGTGTTTTCTCGCCGGCAGCAGGAAGGAAAGTGTGTGTGTGTGTATAAGTGTGTGTGTGTTGTGTAGTGAGAGGCGCTCGGGCCTGGTGCTGTACCGCGGGTCGATTTTAACAATAGCCGAAGTGCTCTCACTTCTCCGGGCTAAAATCCTCTCAGCGTCTATGTAATTCATTACAGCACACACCTCTCACCTTACTTCACGGCTCACATGGAAGGCAATTTAACACCATAACTGCACTGAAGGACATTTTTTTATTATTATTATTATTATTATTTTATTTTTTTCTAAACACTGCTCGTTTTTTAACACCTTGGAAAGACACAATAGAAAGGAGAAAAATGTCTAACAGTGCTTCAGGAAGCGGAGGACTGAACGGAGTGGTGAGTGAAAAACATTTACGGTGTTAATTAATACGTTATAAACGTAGTGTTGTGTGTGTAATATGGAGCAATGATATTATGTCTTACTGCGCGCGCGAGCGCACTGAGGTAACTTTAGCTTAGCCTCTAGCTAGCGTGTAACGTATGCAATTATCGATGTCTAGAAATGTTCAGAAGTCGAGTGGCTGGAAAGCGGGTGAATAAACAGGACGGTGCGAATTTAGTGTCCTATTATAACCCTGGATATATATATTTTTTTTAAACCCGTGTTTTGTTATTGATGTTTGTGCTCGGATGCTAACAAAGCTAGCAGCGCTCGAGACCCCTATTGTTTCGCCGATTGACTGAGACTTGACTTTTTCCTTCACACTTCTTCACATTCAAGGCTTAATGTTTTAGAGTAAAATTATTTCCGTGAGCATAAACATGTCAGGATGTCGCTAGAGATGGTCAGTAAGTGACTGGAAAATAATAAATAAACACCAGTGGTGGAAAAAACTTATGGACTCAACAACAAAAATAATAATAATAATTAAACTAGGGTTCGTGCATGACAAAAAAAAAAAAAAATTGAGGACAAATATGTATCGTATTTCTGTGTAGATTTTGTTTTTTTTTTATTGTTCACGATTTAATCAAACCACCAGAGATCATCTCTGCACATTAAAACTTCTTCTCGCGAGTGATTGATGACGTCAGTAAACAAAACCCAGGTGTAAAGATGACCTGTGACCCGCGTGACCACAACATTTGCGCTATAGGAATCTAATCATGGCAATTATTACACTGTGTTTTTATTGTTCAGTAATAACACGTTTATTCATTAAGAGCTTTATCCTGGTCTATGGATACGGTGGATCCAGAGCTTCTCCTGTGAGTGTGAGGCGGGAATATATTCTGGATGCATTGCAGGAGGCCATGAATTTACACTCAGGGTTAGTTTAGTGTAGCCTATGTGTTTTATATACGAGGACTCGGTAAGAACTTGCAGAACTCTGTACGGATCGAACCGGGCGTCCTGAAGCTGTGAGGCGGCAGATCTACGATACCCGATGTTCCACCATTTTACTATTTCCACACTGATTAAAACTGAAGCTGTGTGTTATTCTGTAAGTTTTTGTTAAGTTAAGTGAAGGCCCATGTGGAAGGCTCGGGTTCAATTCCCAAACCCCAGCCACTGGATGCAGTGCTGTTCCCAAGCCCGGATAAAAATGGGAGGGTTGCGTCAGGAAGGGCATCCGGGGTTAAACCTGTGCCAGGTTGTTGTGCGGACCAGTTGGTGACCCCCTCACACATGTAGGGAGCAGCCGAAAGATCAACAACAACAACACTGGATACGGAGTGAAATTGTACGTGTTTAAGGACTCATTGATCAGACTCCATACTTTATAAAAATGCTGGATTGATTTTCTGGTCCAGTTTACTCATATATTAGGCAGTGAAGGCATGATGTTGACTTAGCAGTAACTCAGATCATGAATTTAAAATACATGGCTACTTGCAGCAAAAACAGGGCTGGTTACTGAAAGCATGTTGGTTTTGGATGTCAACTTGTACTTTGGTTTATTATATTTGTACAGCTTATAATTTTTTTTCAGGAGAGTATGCAGAAGGGACTATCAGTGCTTATATTATATTGCAGGAATCAGAGATACACTATACAGTCAAAAGGATGTGGACACCTTACTATCACTCTTGTATGTGCTCGTTGAACATCACTTTCCAGACATTTTCCCATTTATAATAAGGTCCACTTTTCTGGGAAGGCTTTTCCACTAGACGTTGGAGTATGGTTGCGGGGATTTGTGTTCATTCAGCTACAAGAGCATTAGTGAGATCAGGCACTGATGTTGGGTGAGAAGGTCTTCCAGTTGACTTAAGGTCAGGGCTGTGAGCAGGACACTCAGGTTCTTCCACTCCATCCTTAACACACCATGAAGTTTGATTTGTGCACAGGGGCATCATCATGCTGGAACAGCTTTGTACCTCAATCAAGGGAAATTGGGAGGGGAAACTGTAATGCTTTTGCATATAAAGACATTCTAGATGATTTGCTGATAGCATTTTGGCAACAGTTTGGGGAATGAACCACATTTTGGCTTGATGTTCAGGAATCCCCTACTTCTGACCATGTAGTGTATAATAACTCAGACATGACTGTAGCTTATAATCATTATACTTGATGGACCTATATTTGGAATTTAGATCAATCAGCAGCAGCTCCAGGTTTCTGGTTTGAGCCAGAGCTCGGTTTCGATCCCGTGTCTGCTTTTGTTTCCTCCAGGTTCTTGGATTTCCTCCCATAAACATGGCAGTAGGTGTGAATGAGTGTAAATGTGATTAATTCTCATCCCCATTCAGGGTGTATTCTCGCCTCACTCCCAGAGTGGCCAGGATAGGCTGTGGATTCATCATGACCCTGACCAGAAGGAATTAAATAAATAAAGGAACATCTGGATTTAATCCCACTGGATAAGCAAGTCATAGAATTTGCTTTATGTAAAAAAAAAAAAAAGGTTTCAACATTGTGTTTCTGGATCTTTAGCACTGCTCACACAGTGCCTGAATGACCACAGAATAAATTGTCTGTGATCTATTTCAAGGGAGAAGATATTTTCAAGCAGCTGTTTGTTTTTTTACACATTTAGCAGGAGACACCAGAGATGTTCTTGGGCTTGGGGAGTGTGTGTCTCGTTTTTTTAATCTCTAGTTGATCTCTATTAAATCTCTGGTTTAATACAGACATGGTCTGGATTTAGTCATCTACTTGTGGAAGCATGTCTGATGTTGTGCTAATCTTACCAACAGTCCTTCTTTGACAAGAACAATGCCACCAAGAGACAGGAGGCGAACGGCGAAGGCGGGAAGAGTGAGCTGCCCAGGAAAGAGAGCTCTAAGACGATGACTGTGGAGCGTGTGTACCAGAAGAAAACTCAGCTGGAGCACATCCTTCTCCGCCCAGACACCTACATCGGCTCAGTGGAGCCTGTCACTCAGGTGAGGCCCAGTTCTACAGCTACTACGCTGACTGTGACCCTAAACAGATTGTACTGACTGTAATATAGCACAAACTAATGGCAGATTTTTTTCTATCCCGGTGAGATTAGCGCTCACTCATTTCAATCTGTACCTCTTATTTCCAGCAAATGTGGGTTTTCGATGACGAGATTGGAATGAACTTGCGAGAGATCACTTACGTCCCTGGACTGTATAAAATCTTTGATGAAATTCTCGGTAAGTCGATGCCCCGGACTCTTCTCAGTTCCCCACGTCTCAGCACTGCACATCTGAAGTGGAATTGATTTTAGTAGCAATGCATCGATACCATTTGTTTTAAGATCGACAAGGACGTTTTTTTTAGATATTGATACCTAATTAAGTGAATCTATTTAGTACTGATCAATCAGCGACATCAGCAAGCTACATCAGTTACCTTGGACTGAGTAAGGCTGCTGTATAGGGGAGCAGGTTTGTTTTGTTCAGCTGTAAATAAAGTCTTTTCACTTATGGACAGTTACCATCACACCCCCAAACTAGTTCTTACTCTGAGTTTTATGTTGAAGATGTTTTAGATTTCAGGTTACTTGTGTTCTGGGAAGATGATGTAGTTCCTCCTTCTGATATTTAACAGAGAACAGCTTTGTGTTCCTTCATTAATCCTGGAGTAAATTCAGATCAATTTTATATTTAGTACCACAGCATACATATCATATATATCAGGTATACCGTTATGACCACCTGCCTAATATTGTGTTGGTCCCCTTTTTGCTGCCAAAACAGCCCTGACCCGTTGAGGAACGGGTCTGACTCCACTAGAGTCCATGGTGTGCAAGGTGTGCACCAAGATGTTAGCAGCAGATCCTTTAAGTCCTGTAAGTTGAGAGGTGGGGACTCCATGGCCTCCATGGATACTTACAGGACTTAAAGGATACTTCTGATAAATACTGACCACTGCAGACCGGGAACACCTCCACAAGAGCTGCAGTTTTGGAGATGCTCTGATCCAGTGGTCTAGCCATCACAATTTGGTCCTCCGTCAAACTCGCTCAAATCCTTACACTTGCCCATTTTCCCTGTTTCTAACACATCAACCTACAGAATGTTCACTTGCTGCCTAATATATCCCTTCAGTTCTCATCAGTATTCATATTTTGTATATGATGTAGTTAAAGTCTATGCCAGGCTTTACTAAACCAACAAATTCCTGCGGTTTGCATTACCAGTTTAATATCTAAATCTGCAGAGATGATTATTTCCAGTGTCGTCTCCGCCTTTAGCCACATCACTGCGCTAATGCGGTGTTATGTTTAATGAAGTGGACTATTCATAGTTCCGGATTCAGCCTAATTTTTTCTTTTCTCCTCACAGTTAATGCGGCTGACAACAAGCAGCGAGACAAGAACATGAACAGCATCAAAATCACCATCGATCCGTGAGTGCCTTTTCTCCACTTCCCTCGAGAAGCTGAAAAATTTCAGCCTGTTTACACTCAAGCTAACATTCTGCCACTTAATGAATCATCTCACAGGGTTGCTCTCTCTCTCTCTCTCTCTCTCTCTCTCTCTGTCTTACACACACTCCCAACACACTCACGCTAAATAAATAAAGACGGCAGCTCGCTGTGCTTTACTGCTGTATGAAGGAGCGTCGGTCCTTTCAGCATCTTCTTCATAAGTGTTCAGCAGCAGGGAGCTATTAAAATGCCCAGTAATCCTGCGCTTATTATTATTATTATTATTATTATTATTTGTTTTTCCCAGAATGGAGCATATCATGATATCATGTGGGATTCCTGCAGACTCGTTATATTTGGAGCAGAGGCAATTTCCTTTGCTGCTGAGAGGCTTTTATTTCCTTCCCGGTGTGGAGCCACTTTAGGAAATCGCATTAAAACTTTTTTAACATGCTGATACGGTTTTAAACAATGGTTAGTTATTGTGGTGTAGAAGTGAGGTGTAGTGTGAGAGATTACATGCATGATGAAGAATTATCTTGTTGCTGGTTTATTACGCTCGCAGCAGAGTGGAAGAAATATTTTATTTTTTTTTGCAAATTGAATTAAAACGCACACATTTTGTGGTGGAACTAAATATTTCATTTATATTAAATATTTATTAATATATATTTATTAAATATTTAATTTCTATAATTTTTAATCTTAATTATTTTATTGATTTCTTGATTATTTGGATTAAATAAACTCCAAATGTTTTTGTTTACAGTTATTAAAATAAACTAATCACTTATTAAAATACAATATTGCTGATATATTTTACACAATCTGTTGTGATCATGAAAGAATTATTAAGTGATTGACACACAAGTCTTTGCATTTTTCCTTGTGTAGTTTCTTCCAACTGTAAATTGCTAAATTACTATAAAATGAGTGGCGTATTCTTTAGAATGACATCGTCCGGTTTCAGTTCAGCTCCAGCTCACACAATAATTCCTGACTTTACCAGTAAAGGCGTTCAGGTGTGACTCGCGTTTTTTCGCCGTCAGGAATCATGCTACGTCCACACTAATCTGGATAAATTTGAAAACGGCGTTCTCGTCTAAAAGCGCTAAGCATCCACGTTATCGTTTTTAGTCGTTTGGTCATCCACACTGAAACGATGCGGCATCGTTTTCCAAAGCCTCCGTTTTCCTCCACATTTCGACGTGATTTATCCAATTTGGAGAGCGTCTCTTGAAAGATACGTTTCCGTTGACTAAAATCGCCGTCACAGTGTGGACGGAAACCCTAAACGGATAGAAATTATGTGTTTTTAAATGTAAACATATTAATGTAGACATGGCCTCGTTTCAGGATCAACTCCCAGTGTGAACTGAAATCTCGGTGGTGGATTGACGGTCTACTTTAAGAAAAGTGAATGCCCGATAAATATGAGCGTACATTTGCGAACGGCTCGACGGAATACTCTGAAGTTAATAAGCATGTCTAAACACAGGACGTTACGTTTCAGCTGTTTCCTACGCTGGGTGTAAATGAATGAATTCTTTTTGACATCAAAACCTATAAATGAAGCCAACACCAGAGAGAAAAACGCTCCTATAGTATGAAGGATTCTGCTCGTACCTTTTCCCCCGTTGTAACTATTGCCGCCATTTTTCATCGGATGCTTCTTTAGCCTAAATGAAACAGGTAGGAAGAGTAGAGGAGAAGGCGATGATGGCGCAAATAAATAATAGACGGGGAGCATGTTAATGAAAATGTAAGTTATTCAAGACGTTTAACTGAGCAATTTATTATCTGAGCTGCATGGGAGAGGGTGATTTGAAGGAGGAATGTGCTGGAGGGAGACGGGGAAGAAGCTGATGGCATGCAGACTAATGAATTTCACATTCACTTCACCTTCAGCACGCGTCAACCGACTGTGTCCTCTCTCTCTCTCTCTCTCTCTCTCTCACACACACACACACACACACATCACCTCATTTACTCTTACTATCCTCAGGTTTTTTATCTGCGCTTTAGAAAGTGCTGCCTGTTATCTTTTCAGCCGAAAGATCCTACTCCAGCTCTCTTCTCTTCTTATTTATTGTCTGTTAGGGAGTCTAACATCATCACCATATGGAACAATGGGCAAGGAATCCCCGTGGTGGAGCACAAAGAGGAGAAGATGTACGTCCCTGCCCTGATCTTCGGACACCTTCTGACCTCCAGCAATTACGATGACGATGAGAAAAAAGTCACAGGTAAATACTGCAAGAGCTAAAAGTGCTACGTTAAAAACAACGAGCTACCAAATAATATATGAAAGGCAAAGCGTGCTCCTGTGTTAGTGCTCTGCTTGCCATACAGAGTAGAGCTAAAACAATTATCCAGATTAGATTGGGCATTTTTCTATTTAATTGCATTCATGATTATTTTAAATATGTATTCCTAAAGAGCTATTATTTATTGTAAAGTATAAGCCTATATTCCTCTAAATATATAAATCTTTAGTGGCATATCCTGTATAACCACAGCTGCCATGATGAGGAGATCATCAGTCTTATTCACGGCACCTGTCACTGGTCATAATGTTATGCCTGATCGGTGTATATACTAAATGGATTGTTAATATTAGAACGCGCGCATTAAAATATAAACCTGTGATCAGCTTTTCAGCCACAACTGCTGTTAATCAACACACAGAATGGAGAATGCAGTGTTGCTATAAAATATGCACAAATCAGTACCAACCACGATCTAATCCAACAGTATCTAATCAGATGACAATTCCACCAATAACACTCTGATTATTACGTAATAAATAGTGATCACAGTGCGATGAATTGTGTAGCGCACAGTAATCAGTATTCAGTATCGCCTCGTTTGTTTAGCCTTGTACCTGTCGTCTTGCAATCCAGATTCTCCTCCGTCCTTCAACTGAAGTGTCTTATCTTTGTTGTGCAGGTGGAAGGAACGGCTACGGTGCTAAGCTCTGTAACATATTCAGTACCAAGTTCACAGTGGAAACTGCCTGCAAAGAGTACAAACTCAGCTTCAAACAGGTACCAAGAACTGCTATTCCACTTGAGTTTCATGTATGGATACATGAAGTATGAAGGGTTTTGTGACTTCCTGTGTGATGTTCCTGTGAAGCACAAATCACGTTCACGGTGGTGGAACGACGTTCAGCTTTTCACGCATACAGGTTCTTGGTTGTATTTTAATACCAGACATGACACCTTTTGGAATTAACTTTGGGGATGTGCTGTTATTTCAACACTGTGTGTGTGTACCGTACACTAGATAAGCAGTGTGCGTTACTTATCTTGTCCATCCAGATGTTTGGAGTCGTACGAGGACAATAGAGTCCGACTCTCTGTTAGGACGAGCACGCAGACAGTATACATGCTCATATGTTTTCTCACGGGTGTATTTCTTTAGATATAGTTTTCTGTGTAGTGCTGTAGAGTTTCTGTAGAGTTTTTTGTGTGCATGTCACTGCTGATGTTCTGTTTTCTGTGCCTTAAAGACATGGCAGAACAACATGACGAAAACCAGCGATGCAAAAATCAAGAACTTCGACGGGGACGATTTCACCTGTGTCACATTCCAGCCTGATCTCGCCAAATTCAAGATGGACAAACTGGACAGGGATATCGTGGCTCTACTGACCCGCAGGGCCTACGACATAGCCGGTTCATGCAAGGGCGTTAAAGTCATCCTCAACAGCAAGAAGCTGCCTGTAAGTCAGAACATACTGCTGCATGAAAGGCAAATCATACTATTACACGTATTCATGACCTTGTAGTAAGATCAAAGATCAGCACAGCATCAGTACCTCACTTAATAATCCTTAAAAAGCCGTCTACTCTGGCTGAGATTATACCCAGTTATCAGACTTATAGTCTGTAATCTCGGGCGTCCAAATCCTGTATTCTGCTTAGAATTATCACCGCGTTATCAGCGTGCACCATTTATCATAGCTGCCCGGACACGTGAGAACATGAACACGCACCTCCAGCGCTAAGCTTTCTCAGCCTCCGGGTACATCCGATCCGAATGTACACCTTCAGCTCATTGGATTTAATGTTATAACTTCAAAGAAGAAGAGCCCCTAATTGTCGAATCGCATGTTTGGATAAGGAGCACAACTGAACCAGCTGCAGCTGGAGGCTGTGGCTTGAACATTTCTTCCTTTAAGCAGCTGCTGGGTGAAAACAGCCTTACAGTTAAACAGTTAAACACACTGTTCTTTTTCCTCAAACAAACATCTCAGGGCGGTAGAGCACAAAATCCTAACAATTAAAAAACACACATCCAGATGTGTTTAAATCGTAGTTGTAAGTAACGGAGCTGGATGTATTTTTAGCGTTATTGAATGAACAGCACTGTTGAGAAAATGTGTTATTTAACAGATGGTATATATATGTATATATATATTTAAATGCGTTATTTATTTATTTAAAAATGAAATCATTTAGTCATTTATATGGTGAAGCTTTCCCTATATTTATGGAAGTAGTCTCCAGTATTTGCACAAGCTTTTCAGTCAGTTTTTCTCATGAGAGTTATAATAGATGTATATCACAAACCTGTTTTGTGGACATTTCATGTCAAATGTATTATTCCACAATTAACAAAATATTATAATCACTGACATAAGTTTTGCCTAAGAACGATAAAGTTCGAGGCGGATGTACAATTAGTTAAAAAAAAAAAAAGCTTAGTTGTGATCCCACGTCCACCAAGCTACCACTGCTAGGCCCTTGAGCAAGGCCCTTAACGCTCATTTGCTAAGTTGTATAAAAAATAAAATAAAAAAATTATAAGTCGCTTTAGATAAGGGTAATGTAAATGTAAATAACAGTAACACTGCTTTGCACCAGTGCCTCCATCACCTCCACTACATCGCTGATTATTTCCCCAGTTTATTCATTTCCATCCCAGTGTATTTATCCCATACTTTTGTATTTATTTTATTCCCAAATATGGATTTATCTCGAACAGATTCGCACCGCACCGTGTGTCTCTGTAAACGATCTGTACGATCTCTGTAAACTGGATTTCACACACCACACGCTCTCTGCTCACCTTTGACGCTGCAGGTGAACGGCTTCCGCAGCTACGTGGACCTGTATGTGAAGGATAAGCTGGACGAGACTGGCGTGGCACTGAAAGTAGTAAACGAGTCCGTGAACGAGCGCTGGGAGGTGTGTCTCACCATGAGCGAGAAAGGCTTCCAGCAGATCAGCTTCGTCAACAGCATCGCCACTACAAAGGTAGCAGGTGCCGAGCAATACGACCAGATAATAACGATATTGTGATATTTCACAATAAACGTAGATTTTCTGAGATATCATGGATATTGTGATCAGGAAGTTTTTCTAATAGTTTATTATTACAAAGTTCTTCTTGTTTGTTCTTCCATTTTTTCAGTTTTCCTTTTCAGTTTATGAACAAATTAAGGTATCATCAAACCCAATTTGTTAGACAACATAAATATCATGATACATATGATCCCAGAATTATCAAACGTCGTCATGTGACTTATTTTGTTGGATCACATGCCCCTTCACGTTAGGCCTGTGAGCCAGGACGTAATTTCTAATGACTCTTCTCACAGGGTGGCAGACACATCGATTATGTCGTGGACCAAATCGTGGCAAAACTCATTGAAGTGGTGAAGAAGAAGAATAAAGCAGGAGTGTCAGTGAAACCATTCCAGGTTTGGACGTTATATATTAGCGTGAAGTTGATCGTAAACAACATGATGATGATGATGATGATGATGAACGAATTTATTACAGGTCAAGAACCACATCTGGGTGTTTGTGAACGCTCTGATCGAGAACCCAACTTTTGACTCTCAGACTAAAGAGAACATGACTCTTCAGACCAAAAGCTTTGGCTCGAAATGTCCTCTCTCTGAAAAATTCATAAGAGCGGTAAGGCACATTTTTATAACGAGGTTGTTTGATGAGATCAGATCAGTGAATTTGGGCTTTAGATAACATTCAGCCCAGTGGTTCTGCGTCTCAGAGTTATTTTCGATCTTCCTCCTGTTAGACACCTGACAGAGCTTGATAATTAGCTGTGTGTCATGTGTCTTTTAAATACGCTGTAGTGTAGTGTCTGTCAGTAACTGGATTTTTCTTGCTCTTCAGGCTACTAACTGTGGCATCGTGGAGAGTATTCTGAACTGGGTGAAGTTCAAGGCTCAGATACAGCTGAATAAAAAGTGCTCTTCGGTCAAGCACAGCAAGATCAAAGGCATCCCTAAACTGGATGATGCTAATGATGCTGGTGAGTTCGGACCACTTGAATGTATCGTGAATGAATCCTAATACAAATGGAAGAGCTCACCTCAAATGATCTGTTTGTCTGTGGACTCTTTACCAGTTTAGTATTTGCTGTATTCTCTTCTGTAAGTCTGGTTTGTCCTCGTGCTTCCTTTCCTGCTGATGTGTTCACTATAGCTGACTCTTACTTATTCTCAGGTGGGAAACACTCGTCCGAATGCACTCTGATTCTTACTGAGGGAGACTCGGCCAAATCGCTGGCCGTCTCCGGGCTGGGCGTTATCGGACGAGATCGATACGGAGTGTTTCCACTCAGAGGCAAGATCCTGAATGTGCGGGAGGCCACACACAAACAGGTGAGCGCAGACACCATAGTGGTTAAGTAAAAGGACTTCATTCACAGAGCACTATTTAGACAAAACAGCAATATGAAGATGTAGATTTAGATGAGGAAGAAAACTAGGTCTCAAAAAGAAAGCAATACTGACGTCGTATACTGAGATTAGATATTCATAATAAAGATAAATGATTACAGTATACAGGTGTAGTTAGAGTAAAGACGCACAGGAATAAGTGTGTTATATGAGTATTAGGTAGAAGAGAAATTTCAGCCAGAATCAAGGGGAAGGTGTACAAGACAGTGGTGAGACCGGCCATGCTGTATGGTTTAGAGGCAGTGTCACTGAGGAAGAGACAAGAGCTGGAGGTAGCAGAGCTGAAGATGTTGAGGTTCTCTTTGGGAGTGGACAGGATTAGGAACGAGTACATCAGAGGGACGGCTCATGTCGGACGTTTGGGGGACAAAGTTAGGGAGGACAGATTAAGATGGTTTGGACATGTCCAGAGGAGGGAGAGCGAGTATATTGGTAGGAGAATGTTGGACATGGAGCTGCCAGGCAGGAGGAAAAGAGGAAGGCCAAAGAGGAGGTATATGGATGTAATAAATGAGGATATGAAGCTAGTGGGTGCAAGTGTTGAGGATGCAGAAGTGTTGAGGATGCAGAAGGCCACCCCTGAAGGGATAAGCCGAAAGAAGAAGAAGAAGAAGAGGGTAGTAGAGAACTTTATGGTATAAATGTGAGAAGTTCCACAGCAGCAGACAGACAGTGAGAATGAAAGTTCAAAAAGAGCACGATTATGAATTATATCACTGCACAGCTGATATAATCCAAATCTAAATAGAATATAGATGCATGTTCAGCTTAATTGTGTTGTTTCTTCTGTTCGAAGATCATGGAGAATGCAGAAATCAACAACATCATAAAGATCGTCGGTCTGCAGTATAAGAAGAGTTATGACGACGCAGAGTCGCTGAAAAGTCTACGCTATGGCAAAATCATGATAATGACTGATCAGGTATGTTATGTCTTAAACGTCTTATAACGTGTTCCACCTCTGTGCAGATGATAACGGGTGAAATGTTTGCTGCTGTTTTTGCGATTAGGATCAAGACGGCTCGCACATCAAGGGCCTTCTCATCAACTTCTTCCACCATAACTGGCCCTCCCTTCTGAAGCACACGTTTCTGGAAGAGTTCATCACCCCGATCGTCAAAGTACGAACCGCCGCTGTCTGTATATAATACGAGAATGTTTGATTCAAATTCAGCTTTAATATTGATCGCTTTGCGTACAGGCCACTAAGAACAAACAGGAAGTGTCCTTCTACAGCATTCCAGAGTTTGACGAGTGGAAGAAGCAAACAGAGAATTACAAAACATGGCATATAAAGTACTACAAAGGTTTGTTTTCATTTCATTTAATAAAACATATAGATTGATCCCGCTGATTAATTAACAATGTTATGTAATGATGTGATGCTGTAGGTTTGGGTACCAGCACAAGCAAAGAGGCAAAGGAATACTTCGCTGACATGGACAGACATCGGATTATGTTCAAGTACGGGGGCACAGAGGATGATGCTGCCATTACTTTGGTAGGTTTTAATGGTGGGAAGCGACACAGTGCAATTACTTTGACGGCAAGCTCAAATCCTGATCCACAGCCATCCGTGGCCAGGAGTCTAAGAGACCAAAATTGGCCTTGATCTTAGGAATGGATGGATGTACATGTAGTACAATAGTACATGTATCAGACTGGTCTAAATCAGGATGTAATCAGAGCACTGTATATTAATCTTTTTGCTCTGCCTGTTTGTCCTCTCTCTAAAGGCTTTCAGCAAGAAGAAGACAGATGACAGAAAAGAGTGGCTCACTAATTTCATGGAGGACAGGAGGCAGAGGAGGATGCATGGTCTGCCTGAGGTGAGACCTTTCACGTTCACCTTTCCTTCACATATGTTTCAAAGAAAGATTCAGGCAGTGGGGATTGAGATGTAAAAAGCTTAGGCATAGTATCTCCTCTCTAACAAAGGCAGCCATTTTGTGTGTTGCAGCAATACCTGTATGGCACCGCAGCTCGGCACTTGTCCTACAACGACTTCATCAACAAAGAGCTGATTCTCTTCTCCAACTCCGACAACGAGAGATCCATTCCATCCCTCGTCGACGGTGCGTCCCATGCGTAATGTTACACATGACAGTTACACAGTTTGAGTGTGTGTGTGTGTGTGTGTGTCTTTTGTGGCGTCTAAAATACTTGTCTTGGTGATTTTTCTATTCAACAACCTACAAAGTAAAGAGAGCATTGACATGAGCCCAAACAACGTTACCTAACCGGTTGTTTAAAGGCTTAAGGTGAATGTCTGAGGTTGTGTGTGTGTGTTGTTTTGCTTGCAGGTCTAAAGCCAGGCCAGAGGAAGGTCTTGTTTACTTGCCTGAAGAGGAACGATAAGAGGGAGGTGAAAGTGGCTCAGCTGGCTGGCTCAGTAGCAGAGATGTCTGCTTACCATCACGGCGAGGTGTGTGTGTGTGTGTGTCTTGTAAGGTTTTTATTTATTTCTCCATGGGCCTCCAATCCAATATAAAGTTTAAGTTCCTGCTCACTTTGTGTTTGTTTTATTTACTACTGTCAAAGGCACCATTGTGCATTTAGATTTTGCACTAAACATGAACAAACATTTACATTAACTTTCTTAAAAATTGTACCACAGTAAAAATGATTTCTCTGGCCTAAAACCAGACTGGTCTGTGTGTTCACATTAAAATTCTGTTCACATTAAAATCACATTAGAATCTTGTCCCCTCTAAAATTGGTGGGAAAATTAACTAGAATCTGAAGTACTACTGCTCCTGTTTGCATTTAGATTTACAGCGTTTTATCCAGATCAGTGTAAAAAAAAGTGCTTTATCAATGAATGCATTGGTTGTTTGGTAAACAGCAAGTGTTTGGGTCACTTCTTATGTTAGAATGGGCAGTGACCAAAGGGTGTAGGTGATGACTTGGATGTAGACTTGTCTCATAAGCATCACCAAAGAGCACTTTAAAAACATTAAAAAAATTTGGTTTTGTCATCAACAGCAAGCTCTAATGATGACCATCGTGAACTTGGCTCAGAACTTTGTCGGCAGCAACAACATCAACATTCTGCAGCCCCTGGGTCAGTTTGGTACCCGCATCAATGGAGGCAAAGACGCAGCTAGCCCTCGTTACATTTTCACCATGCTCAGGTTTGTCAGTCTGCAGAGAGAACGTGTGTGTTAAAGTTCTTTACTGTGTAAGGGGATGGTTCTAGAGCATCAACCTTTATATAAAGAAGCTCTAAGCCAGACCTTTCCTAGCCTTCTACGCCTCCTCTCTCATTAGTCTCAAATAAATAGACATAAGCACATTTTCTGGACTGTGCACATTCATACAGGTTTTTCAAAGTAGTATGCCTATAACTCCTGCTGGATTCTGTGAAATTGGGTCTCTTAAAATGGAGTCACTGTTAAAAAAAAGGTTGACATCCCATGCTCTAGTTATTTAATTACACTCTTGCTGTCCTCCCTCACTGTCTAACAGTCCACTGGCCAAGCTGCTGTTCCCACCCGTGGACTCCAACCTGCTGAAGTTCCTTTATGATGACAACCAGAAGGTGGAGCCAGAGTGGTACATTCCTATAATCCCCATGGTGCTGGTTAATGGAGCAGAGGGTATCGGGACCGGCTGGGCCTGCAAGATCCCCAACTACGACCCACGAGAGATCGTCAACAACATTAACCGCATGCTTGACCACCAAGATCCTTTGCCTATGGTAAAAGCTTCATGCCACAGATAGACATATTCACTCTACATCAGAAATGGCTGTAAAGGCAGTAAGCTTTAGCCTGCTTTATTAATTTGTACTGGTGATTTGTGTTAGATGTACTGAGATTACATGGTCCCTTTCTGTGTCTTTGTGCAGCTTCCCAGCTATAAGAACTTCAAGGGAGTGATCCATGAGCTGGGACAGAACCAGTATGTGGTCAGCGGGGAGATCTCCGTCCTTGACAAGAACACCATTGAGATCACAGAGCTTCCGATACGCACATGGACTCAGGTATGCTCAACTGTTCTAGCAAAGTTCACCCCAAAGTTCAGTTTCCTACAACAGTAAACAACCATGGTTTATTTTTTTAGTTATTCTTTACATTATTAGAAATAAAGGATTTAGAAAGAATGAAGAAGACCACACAAATATTAATAAATGCTAATGTTGTCATGGAATAATTTTCCTGATTGTCCTCATCTTTCATGCAGGCATACAAGGAGTCAGTGTTGGAGCCCATGCTGCAGGGCACAGAAAAAACCCCAGCTCTCATCTCTGACTATAAGGAGTACCACACAGACACCACCGTGAAATTTGTGGTGCGCATGACAGAGGAGAAGCTGGCCCAGGCTGAGGCTGCAGGCCTCCACAAAGTCTTCAAGCTGCAGTCTTCTCTCACCTGCAACTCAATGGTGACACAAAGAATTTATAACTATCAGGATACTACAGAATCTTTGTATCGGTCCGTCTTTGTTTCGTCTGAAAAGAGTCAAGAATGTATCTGCCCTTTCTGTCTCTCCGTGGGTTCTCTTTATATAGGTGCTGTTTGATCACATGGGCTGTTTGAAGCGGTACGAATCTGTGAATGATATACTGAAGGAGTTCTTCGAGCTGCGCTTGCATTATTACAAACTGCGGAAGGACTGGCTGGCTGGCAGTCTGGGTGCCGAGTCAGCGAAACTCTCCAATCAAGCACGGTTTGTGCTTGAGAAGATTGAAGGGAAGATTTCAATCGGTGAGGTTCCTTTATAATATAAAGTCTTTTTACAGATCGGTTTTGCTTCCATTATGTAGAATGGTTGATTTTGATAGCATTTCAGAGCTTTAACGTGATGAGGGAGTGGATAGTGTTGTGTTGGGATTGAAGAAGCTTTATAGTGTTTTATGTTTAAGGAGCAGCTTTTGAAACGAGGCTTGGCGTGAACATCCTGTTTGAGTATCCTCAAGTTATCGCACTGGCTCAACATTTACAGTGGGTTTGATCACTGATAGGCTTATTTCTGTGTATAAATTGGTTCAACCTCCAGCCATAAATCTCCATGGTTTTACTGCTTCTGATGGAGAATGAGATGAATAGAATTATTACACATCTTTATCTGAGCTCAGGACAATACTCGCCGTTTTTCCCTATTTGTCATGCAAACGTTTTCTCTCAATCAATCAATATAAAGTATTACAATATCCTCATACAAAGTTTTAACTGTATTCCAGAGAACAAGCCTAAGAGAGAACTGATCCGGATGCTGGTGCAGAGAGGGTACGAGTCTGACCCAGTGGCAGCTTGGACCAAAGCTCAAGAGAAGGTACACAGATTAGAGATCACTTCGGAATTGTTTTATTAACCTTAGATAGCTCGACATAGCTGTCACATATGGAAATTAAGACATTTCTCACGTGCATTTTATTACTAACTTAAAATTTTAGCTGCTCAGCTTGTGCCAGCTAACAGCTCATGTAACCTTCTCCTTATTTAATTACCTGACGGAAAGCTCCATTAGGAAATACACAACTGACAATTTCAAGTACTTAAATTCTGTCTTTTTTTGTACTAGATAGTTTTACCTAGTCATTTCACTGCTGTAAGTGAATAGCTTTTTGGAAATGAAACACTACATATCCAGGCAAAAACATTGACACCACTTGTTTAAAGGTAGAATAATTATAAATAATCATCACTCGGTTCCAGCAGAGGCTGTCATGACTGTTTTTGCTAAAGCTCTATTTGTATGGGATTAGTTTTGCATCATGAAGTGGAGGAGTGTAATTATTACAAGAGTATCTCTGGGATTTTATTCACATGTCAGTAACTGTGCTGGAAACATTTTACTGTACATTAAACGACCTGTAGATAACCTCATATAATATAAACTATGTCCAGATTTTGATGCGTTGGTAAAACATTCTGTTACGACCACCCACACGTTCACTGGATCGGATTTGTTCATTCCAGGCTCTGGAGGATGAGGATAATGACGGCAACATAAGTGACAGCTCAGTGGACTCCGGCTCCTCGTCAGGTCCTAATTTTAACTACATCCTTAACATGCCTCTGTGGTGCCTGACCAAGGAGAAGGTGGACGAGCTTCTGAAACAGAGAGACGTGAAGGTACACCGCAACACAAAATACAACAGCCCAGATAAATAGGTTTAAAATAGTTTGTCCAGTTTAGTTTAGTTCAAACATAATATGCAATCTTTAGGTATTTTGTATCGCCGGACACTTTCTCGATCTTTTGGTCAGTGTGATTTTTCCACCTGATAAATGCTGCACCTTCCCTTTCTCTTAAAACAAATGGGTTTCATTAATGTGAAATAAAATCTATTAATGTGTATTTAACTTAACTAATATACAGGCAGTTATATAGTTAGCACTTGTTTAACTATTTATTAGGGATGCCCTACAATTCTGTCCCCCGAAATTGTTCACTAACAGTAAGAAGACAGACCTGCCCATGCAATGTCAATTATTAGTTGTTTTTAGTTAGGTATTGTTTCACTTTATATTCAGGCTCCCTATGTTATATATACACCGATCAGGTGAACTGATGATCTCCTCGTCATGGCACCTGTTAGTGGGTGGGATATATTAGGCAGCAAGTGAACATTTTGTCCCCAAAGTTGATGCTGGAAAAATGGGCAAGTGTAAGGATTTGAGCGAGTTTGACGAAGGACCAAATTGTGATGGCTAGACCACTGGATCAGAGCATCTCCAAAACTGCAGCTCTTGTGGGGTGTTCCCGGTCTGCAGTGGTCAGTATCTATCAAAAGTATCCTCTAAGTCCTGTAGATTGCGAGGTGGGGCCCATGGAGGCCATGGAGTCCCCACCTCTCAACTTACAGGACTTAAAGGATCTGCTGCTAACATCTTGGTGCCAGATACCACAGCACACCTTCAGAGATCTAATGGAGTCCATGCCTTGACAGGTCAGGGCTGTTTTGGCAGCAAAAGTGGAACCAACACAATATTAGGGCAGGTGTTCATAATATACACACACACACATATATATATATATATATATATATAAAGTGATTTTTATGTATTGTGACATTTCAGAAAGCTGAACTAAATGAGCTGGGGAGAAAATCTTCAGAGGATCTATGGAGAGAAGACCTGGCTGTGTTTATTGAAGAGCTGGATGTGAGCGTTAACACAACACAAAACATTATAAACATGTTTTAGTGTCCATTAAATCAAATCAAAAAGTACTCACTGAAATTCTCTCATTGTTTTTGGCCATACATAAAACATTGTGCTACTGCAACTATGAATTCTGTGCAAGGATGAAATTATGAGCTCATTAATATTCAAAATGCTTTTATTAAATATATTGTCAGCTGGATAGACTTTAGCACATGTTAATAAGTAAAGTGAAACAATTTCATGCCTGTATCAGACTGTTTATTTACAAAGTGAGTCACTGATCAGTCTGTTGTTTTCTGGTGGGCAAGCTACATATACGTGTGTATGTTTACGTCTCTGTGGTTAATGAGACAAACCCCCTGTATTTTTCCATGTGCCAGCGGGTGGAGGAACAAGAGCGAGAGAGCAACAGCATAGGGAAGGCAGTGAAACTGGTCAAAGGCAAGGTGGGCAAGCCCAAAGTGAAGAAGATCCAGCTGGAAGAGACACTGCCATCTCCATTCGGCCGACGAGTAGAGCCCCAGATCACGCTCGCCAT
Source organism: Hemibagrus wyckioides (assembly GCF_019097595.1). NCBI lineage: Eukaryota > Metazoa > Chordata > Actinopteri > Siluriformes > Bagridae > Hemibagrus > Hemibagrus wyckioides. The sequence continues at coordinate 6,065,144 of NC_080721.1, read as the reverse complement.
GAAAGCTGACGCCTCCAGGAAGATGACCAAGAAGAAGAAGGTGAGACAAAAAGAGAGAGAGAGAGAGAGAGAGAGCAAGAGTGTGTAGTTATAACACACTCTAAATAACATCCACAACATTTAGGGAATGCTTTAGATAGGTATTTTAAAGATAATGCACTGATCAAATGCACACTTTTATCTTGCATATTCTGTGTACCAAAATTCTGAGTAAATAAATATAAGAAAACATTTTTGTAGGTATAAAAAAAAGAAAATATACTTGATTGTATGTTCATGTTATTGTACGTATCTTATACTTTTATTAGTGAAATGGCATTCTCTGATTTATTTGGTACAAGATATTAAATAATAAAATATATAAAAATAAAAATAATTAAAAAAGTAATAATATAAATTATAAATATAAATTAATAATTTTTAAAAAAATAAGTTTAATTAAAAAAATAAGTTTGACTGGCCTAGTTTATATTTATATGAAATGTTGGTACTGCTGTATATATTATTAATAATATTATTAATATTATTTTTTTAAACTATAAATTCAATTTGTGCTTTAAAGCAGAATATTTTACTGGAGAAATGGCTTTTAAGAAATCAGTTGCTGTGTGTGTTGCTTTGCATTTGTTGTTTATCTGAGTGCATGATGTTTATCCAGCCATTTTTATATGTATATTTAATGCCTTAGTGTCCTCCGTCTTCTTCCAGGGCGATGCGGAAATGTCATTGAAGGTGGAATTTGATGACGACGGTATGATGGACACGAACGGTGCAGGAGGAGACAATTCAATGATCTCACCATCTGGCCTGCCTAACCCTGGAGCCAAACCCAAAGCTCCACGTGTTAAAAGGGAGAAGAAGGAACCTGGTAAAGATTGTTACAGCAGTTAATGATACAGTATAATATTTTATAGATACCTATCCTAAATGTCATGCTTTCCAATCAGGTATTCCAAGACAGAGGAAGAGTCCAGGCGCAGCGAAGGGCACTGCCAAGAAAGCGAAGAAGAGGAACCCCTGGTCAGATGATGATGAAAAGTCTCACAGCGATCTGGATGACAGCGAACAGCTTGTTATTCCCCGAGACACGACGTCCAGGAGAGCTTCAGGTGTGTGTTCATCTTTTCCCCCGTTTGCTGTGCTATACAGCTCTTTTTTTTTCCCTTTGGAGGCTTAAAGCAGTATGATGCAAGCTAAGTGCAACTAGAGAGCTATGTCTCCTTCCCACACAACTCTCCACTGGCTACCAGTCTGATTTAGGATTTAAATATATCCGTCTGATCTGGATTGAAGAGGAAAGTCCACATGCACAAATATTAAAATGTAAAGAGGTTCACGGACCCGGAGAACAAAAGGAGACAGAATGTTCACTGCAAGGGAGCTGATCATTTTTAAAGCAGTGTTTGGTTTTTGAGCATGCTCACACACACACACACACACATTTGTAATAAATGTATAAAATTATTTTTATTTGTAATAATTTTTTGCTCATTTTTACGGTATTTAAATTGCATTAATTCTTGCTTACTTATTTTAAGTAATATTTTTACTCTCTTTTTTCTTGCTTGTATTAACTATTGTACATTTGTTTGGTTGGTTGTGAAATACTTTTAATATTTCATGCATTATATATATATATATATAAATGCATTTATAAATAAATTAAAAAATATTCTGTTGTTATATAATTATTGAAGTGTTTCCTGCTTTTAGATTTATAATGGTACCGTTTTGTCTCACAGCTGCAAAAGCCAAGTACACCTTTGACTTCTCTGAGGAGGAGGAGGAGGAGGGAGCGGACGACGCGGACGAAGATCAAGATAACGAGCCACCGGCTTCACCGGTCCACTCCTACAAGGAAAGCTTCAGCACTGCACAGAGTAACAATAATGAAGATGAAGATGATGACGATGACATATTACCCCCTAAACCAGCAATCACATCGTATGTGCATTTTCCACTCATTTTCTGTTCCTCAAATGTCTTGTGATCCTGGTCCCTTTTCAAGAACGTTTTCCGGAAAACATTTTTACTTTGTAATTTTATAGGGAGAGTGTGGACACTTTGTCTAAATTTATTTTGTGTTTGTAGGTCTGCCGCAGAGACCAAGAAGAAGAAGGAGCAAGAGAGCATATTCCCTTCATCCAAACATACCTACTCTGAGAAGAGCAGTGACAGTGGTGCGTGTGTGTGTTTCAATCCAAAATGGTTTTCATGCACTTTTCAACCGGAGCGGCTTCACATCAGCATATAAATACCATTCCACTGTACTTACTGTGTGTTACAGAAGTGAAGTCTGACAGCGATGATGACAGGGGCGCTGTGTTCTCATCCTACTCCAGCAGCTCAGCGTTTGACAAACCGTCTCCTGCTAAGAAAGGTAAAATTATAACTGCTGCTGTTCTGTTTACACACTTTACCCGAGACAGTTGGCACATTTTATATAACAGAAACATGTTTACTATACGCTCATGGTTTATTAGGAACACCTGTACAACCTGCACATGGCACGGTTGCTGGTGCCAGATGGGCTGGTGTGTGTGTTTCACAAATCTTCTGGGATTTTTCTTTACGCACAAGAGTCTCTAGAGTTTACATAGAAAACAAAAACATCCAGCAAGTGGCAGTTGTGCAGTTGTTGGGGAGAGAGAGGTCAGAGGAGAATAGCCATTTGTAAAAAAGCATGAGGCTGATAGGATTACATGTCAGGCAGCTAAGAACAGGCGTCCGAGACTACACTGGACACAGGGTCATCACAGTTAGTCGGATGATAATGGGAAACTTATTTTTCCAGTCTGTTAAAACCACATCGTTTTGCCTTAACATAAGCTGTGAACATTAACTCATGCTATATGAATGTAAGCATTGTGCTGCTGCCATATGATTGGCTGACTGGACAGTCACATGAATAAGCAGGTGTCCAAGTGTTCAATGACAATATATATATATATATATATATATATATATATATATATATATATATATATATATATATATATTAAAAAGCGTTATACACTATGTTGCCAAAAGTTTTGGGACACCCCTCCAAATCGTTGATGTTGTTCAGGGGTTGGGCTCAGACCCTTAGTTCCAGTGAAAGGAACTCTTAATGCTCCAACTTTGTAATATGTAATATGGAGTTGTCCCGCCGTTTGCAGCTATAACAGCTTCAGCTCTTCTAGGAAGACTTTCCACTTGGTTCAGGAGTGTGTTCATGGGAATTTTTGACCAGTCCTCTAGAAACATTTGTGAGGTGGTGTTTTTTGATGATGATGATGATGAGTACAAAGGCAACATTTTACGTTTCCCAGGCTGTGTAAAGGTGGTCGGTTTATTCTGTGGCCTTTCAGACCTGGATATTATGTTTTGAATGTATTCTACATGCTGTATTTGTCACTCCTGAAAAACACAAAACACATTTGTGAGATGTTGGAGGAGAAGGTCTGACTCACAGTCTCCACTCTAATTCATCCCAAAGGTGTTCTATCTGGTTGAGGTCAGGACTCTGTGAAATTCCTCCACACCAAACTCTCTCATCCATGTCTTTATGGACCTTGCTTTGTGCACTGGTCATGTTGGAACAGGAAGCGGTCATCCCCAAACTGTTCCCACAAAGTTGGGAGCATGAAATTGTCCAACATGTCTTGGTATTCTGAAGCATTAAGAGTTCCTTTCACTGGAACTAAGGGTCCAAGCCCAACCCCTGAATTCAATGATTTGAAGGGGTGTCTCAAAACCTTTGGCTATATAGTGTGTATATGAAGAGCACTAGTTTGTGTTCGGTGTGTGTTATGGCACAGGTTGCATCAACTTTTATTCATCCATTTTGTATTTGTTTCTTTTCATTACAGCTAAGAAGCCTACCGAAGCTGCGCCTAAGCCACGGAAACCTCCAGCCAAACCCAAGAAACCCGACACTTCTGTGTGGGACTCTGACTCAGACACGGCAGCTAAAAAACCACCATCTACCCCATCATTTAAAGGCCCAGGCAAAGGCAGGGGGAGGAAGAGGAAGCACTCTGACTCGGAGGAAGATTTTAACCCTGTGAAGAAGACAGGAAAAGTTTCAGGCAGCAGAGTGAGTATCTTAATTAAAAAAAAGAAAGATCATTCTCTAGTAGTGAGAATTGAAATGGATTGAATTATTGGAATTTAATTCGCTTATACTGCATTAATTGTCCCAGGATGGTCATTTTTTTCTGTTTTGACCCAAAAAAATGGCTAGAATGGAGCATTATATCAACATAGCGATTATTTTGCTGGGAGCATCCTGCAATAACAGCTCCACCAGCAGGGGTCCAGTAATTTAGTCTTTATCATAAAACTGGACTTGATTTATTAAATTTAATCCAATTTTATTTGCATAGCGAGTTTAACAATGAACATTAACTCAAAGCAGCTTTACAGAAAAACTCGGAATAAAAACGACAAAGTAATTCATCGCTGAAGTGCTCACCATGACTGTCTCTTATTAATGTAACAGTTTAACGAAAGACAACTGTGTGTTTGGGTACAGAAGCCGAAGAAGGCAGCGTCCGATGAAGACGAGGACGAAGTGAACAGAAAGGGTTTCAGCCGCTTGGACGCAGCCCGGGACCGGCCAGGCCGAGCCAAGAAGGAGATCGTATACTTCGCAGAGTCTGATGATGACGACGACGACATGTTTGATTAGGCAGCTTACCAGTACTCTCTCTCTCTGTCTCACACACACATACACACACACACACACTCTCGCTTCTGTCCTTTGTCCTGCAGACTTTTTGTACATTTCTTCACTTACCAGTTTTGTTTTTCTTTATTTGTGATGTTAAATGCCTTTTACTGTGTAGCTGTTTTACGATTTTTTATTATTGTTATTATTAATATTATTGTTATACAGGTTTTTTTTTCCATCAAACAGTTTTTGTCCTAAGCAGCTTTTAGAAGTTTAGACCAGCACATTTTAAATGTTCAAAGTAAAAGACAGTGTACCTTTTGAGATGAACTTGGAAATAAACATGAAATGTAAAGGTCTTTGTGCTTCATTTTAAAGTTTGTTTCATTTTTTTCAGGCATAACGTTATGAGCAGTGAGAGGTGAAGTGAATAAGACTGATGATCTCCTCATCATGGCACCTGTTAGTGGGTGGGATATATTAGGCAGCAAGTGAACATTCTGTCCTCAAAGTTGATGTGATAGAAGCAGGAAAAATGGACAAGTGTAAGGATTTGAGCGAGTTTGACAAAGGGCCAAATTGTGATGGCTAGACGACTGGATCAGAGCATCTCCAAAACTGCAGCTCTTGTGGGGTGTTCCCGGTTTGCAGTGGTCAGTATCTATCAAAAGTGTCCTTTAAGTCAACTTACAGGACTTAAAAGGATTTGCTTGGTGCCAGATACCACATCACACCTTCAGGGATCTAGTGGAGTCCATGCCTCGACAGGTCAGGGCTGTTTTGGCAGCAAGTGGGACCAGCACAATATTACGCCGGTGGTCATAATGTTGTGATCTGTGTATCAGGTGTTAATTCAACAGCAGCTCTGACAGAAGTGTTCGCTGTAAGTTAAATCACAGGTTTATATCAGTGTGCTTTATAATTGTTTCTATAGCGACAGTTTATCCACAGAGACTTGTATGGCGGATAGGCCACGTAATTAAAGGCTACTGTGATTTAACTAATAAAAATGATCTGGAGTATTAATGGAAGTCTCCAGCATCAGTGCTTTGTCGCAGTCAGAGTTAAAGCTATACATTTACGCAGGATTCACTTATTTCTGTATTAGTGAGGAAGAAAGTTATAAAAAAAAATATATATGACATGCTGCTCTAAATAAATCAGAAATATAACCATTGGCAGATTGTTGTGATCGAGGACTAAATACTTTAGATGGAAAATAATCAGCTTTGGGGGTAATAACAGTAACTCAGTCTGCATCACACCACCCTGGTGTGTTTATTATTTCCTTGTATCTTTAATTCCTTATTAAAAAAATAAATACAGGAAACACTCACGGTGTCCAAATATCTCCTCGCATCTTTATTTTAAAATAAATATATTTTCATTATTTCACCGAGAGAGTTCATGGTAAACAGCATATGAACATACAAAGCATTGTTAATGTACAAACAGGGCATAGATGAGCAAAAATGAAATAAAAATAAAAGATAGATACTGCTTCTGTGGAGGCATGAAGCTGAAAGTGTTTCAGTCCGATCCTTTAGTGTTTATTTAGTCAAGCAAAAATATTCCTAGAACATGACAGGGGGGTGAGCGTTGTCTACTTTGACACCAAAATGATGAGAGGAGCAAACAGGACGGTGCGAAAGACAGCAGAACATCATGTATTGTTTCCTTGAAACTTTTCCTGAAACGTTCCAGGATTGTGCCTCTGTTCAGTCCAGCTGCTCGAGCTTAAGAGGAAAAACTGACCGTTGTTGAAGCTGAAAAATAGGGTTCTGTAGAGAAAAGCTGAGCGTCCACCGAAGCTGCGATTTGTTCCCGTCGCATAATTAATTACAAGTTCTGTGTGATGATGTGACTGAAGAGAGAGCAAAAGAACATACAGATATCATTACTGAAGAGAAATACATGACCCTCTCTGTCTGTGCGTGGGCAGGAGTGACAAATACAGCATGTAGAATACATTCAAAACATAATATCCAGGTCTGAAAGGCCACAGAATAAACCGACCACCTTTACACGGCCTGGGAAACGTAAAATGTTGCCTTTGTACTCATCATCAAAAAACAGCTCTTTATGTATATGAATGCAAGTTCGAATAGAAATGTAAGGCTTCTGAGGCACGAGAGAGAGAGAGAAAAAGAAACATTCATGAACTGCGAGGAAAACAAATCTCCCCAATGCGTGAGAGCAAGCGTCTTGCAATTGGGGGAACCAAAACCCTCTAACACTGTTATGTAAAGTCATTTAAAGTGGCTGTAAGTGAAATAACGCTTGATTCCAGTGCTCTGGTGAGTGAACCTGCTGGAGTGACCACATTTCCTCAGGGCAGAGGAATCTGAAATCCCTGCCTCATAGTTTCACAGCCTTTTACATTTATATAGTTTCATATAAACGTCTCGGGTTTAAGTAAATTCTAAGTGCCGCTGTGATTTCAGAATCTTGCATCATGTAAGAAATGTGTGTCTATGTATATACAGTATGTGTATGGATTTATGTGTGTGTGTTTTCCAAGTCATTTCCCTAAGAGGTATTTTTTACAAAGACAGTTTTAACCTGAATAAAAGTGCATTAGGATTCGGATCAGCACTGAATTTTTGCACTCCAAAGAACTATGCTTTACTTTCCAGATGCTACCAGATGTGAGATTGATGTAATCACGGTGAATCCATGCCACATTTCCACTTTAACTGGATTTGGCTCCTTTCCCAAATCCCTGATTTGATCCTGAGCTCAGGTGACTGTCTTTGTACATGCTCCTCCCAGTGACTATGTAGGTTTCATCTCCCAAAAACATGCTAGTATGTGGACTGGCTACATTGCCCCTAGGTGTGAGTGAGTGTGTGTCCTGCAATGGACTGGTGTCCACATCAGGACGCAATCCCGCATCATTCCCCATATTCCTGGCATTCTCTATTACGCTGACTAGGATAAAGTGTTCATGTTATGAATAGTCACATCAGTAATACAGAGAAAATACTGTTCCTAGGGAATCCCTCTCTTAATGACCGACTGTGTGTGTGTGTGTGTGTGTGTGTGTGTGTTTGTGTTTTCCTGATATGAAACAAACGAAGATACAGAAACAAAACAGGATTAAATATACGCATATAGAAAATATTAGACTGCCATATTGTCTTTATCCCAGGACATTCTCTATAGCTGTATTTTAAAGGAGTTTAGATGAAAGGCGCACAGCTGAGCTTATTGTCCATACGAGCAACTACTGTCCGGGAAAAAATCCGTCCGGAAAACGTCCATTCCCGGGACGGAGCCGCTCTTTACAGTGCCCTCTGATGGTGTTCATCTGTAAATGTAATGTTTCGCCTCAAATGATAATATTAAGACTGTAGAAAAGCACCACAAAATATCATACAGAGATCTTGTCATACGATGGTATGTACAATGCATGCCAACATAAACCATGGCGGAGAGACATAGAGAGAGAGAGAGAGAGAGAGACATAGAGAGAGAGAGAGAGAGAGAGAGAGAGAGGGGAGGATGAATAAGAAAGCCTGTCATGCAGGTTTAGCAAAAATATACACAGCAGACCTGAGGAGTTTCACCTCTGTGTTAGGCATTCAGTAACACACGAATGTGCTCGCTGACACACTGTGCATGTTGGAAGTTCCGTATTACGAATGTTTTTAAGCGCTAAGCAGGTTTTCCGTCCTTGTTTTGTGTTTTCGAAGGAATGAATTCTTTTTTAAAAAGAAGTTTACGCTGGGGAAAGGGTAGCAGTGATGGTCCACTCGTTAATGTGCACAATAAAGGAGCCATCTCGCTTCCTCTCTGCTCCTAAGGTTCCTCGCTCGACGAGGAAGTAGGTTCCGGAGAGGGCGACGTGGCGGACTTCAGATCGAAGGAGCTGCTGTTTTCTTCCGCGCTGCTCTTTTCCAAAGAGCTCTGTCCATCCTGGCCCTCTGAGTTCTCCAGCATCTCCTGAATGAGAGGAGGCATAGAACCGGGGATCTCCATCTTTAAAGAGATGACTCGCTCAGCACCTTGAGATGAACAGGAGAAGAAGAAGCTGCATTAGCGTGTCCACTCATACTCTAATTCATTTTGGTGCTTGGTGCCGTTACCTTTGGCGCTGATGCTGCGGAGATCCGTGATCTTCATAAGAGTCTTGGGGAACATGTGGGGCTTGCTGGGTCTGCGCTTTCTCACGTAGATCTTCAGTGCTTCCAGAAGAGGCTCCTGGAGCTGGTCCACCTTAGACGGCTCCTCTAGATCCTGACGATCTGTTCGGGTATCGGCGAAGAAACGGGGTTATAAAAGATGAAATTTGTTGGGACATGAATGAGTCTGTATACGTCAGACAGTGTTTAATCTTAAACAGTATGTCCATGCAATCATGTCAGTAGACCAACATCACCATGTAATGGCTTTCTAGTGCTTTTCTTCAGACAACTGTAATTCCTGCTTGTTTTTCCTTCTGAATCAATAAAATTCATGGAAGCTGGAAGACTTAACCAGTCAAGAACGTTCTATCAGCATGCTTTAGCTCATTGATGCAGCACCCCTGGAGCAGGGGACCTTGCTTAAGGGCCCAACGCTGGCAGCTTGGTGGTGCTGGGGCTCAAACCCTGACCTTCCAATCAACAACCCAGAGCCTTAACCTGCAGTGCTGCAGTGAGCGACCACCACCTCATCAGAGACATAAGAGCAGAGCTGCTGGAGTGACATTTCAGCTGGAATATATTTACTCTCTAATTCATTTTAGAGACCTAAACATCATGTTCTTACTGAAGACTGGCGGATGAACGTGTTTCTATAATACAGATACACCAGGTTGCACAACCCTGAAGCTTTCAACCAGAAAATATTTGACAAAAAAATACGAGAGGTTCTGTGAGCGCTGAGCTCAACTCGGTATCACCTGTTCATAAAATTTGTACCAGAACGCTATCGGCGCTTCACTTCCCTCCTAGCAAACTAAGATCAGGGCTTTCTGGGCTTCTTTCAGTGTAGTCTGCACTGTGTGGTGATTCTCTGAGGTTGCATTTTTCTCTAAAAGAGCTCTGTTCAACTCTGCAATGCAAATCACAATTAAAATACTTCTCTTCCCCAACCTGAAACTAATCCCCTTTTCAAGACTAGCATACCTCGTGAGTTGCCCGAGGTGCACTGTTATGGCTGGGAGCGGAGCTAAATAAAACGTGAGCAGAAGCTTAAATGTAAGCCAGCGCTTGAGAAAAGAAAGAAAATCATATATTATAATTGCGAATAAGGCTTTTTGTACAGTATTTTTAAACTTATATGATTATTACCGGTCTATAAACACTTAATAAACTGCATGTTTAATAGCGTGTCTCTGACACGCGCCTACATCATCGATCATATTCTTTATTTTAGTTCAAATTAATGACCTGAGGTTTTGGTTATTCACTTCGGTGGTCTCTAGAAGGAACAGCTACACCTAAGGACTCCCCTGTCCACTCTCGCATTCTCACCAGGAAAGCCACATCCTGTCCACTCTCACATTCTCACCAGGAAAGCCACATCCTGTCCACTCTCGCATTCTCACCAGGAAAGCCACATCCTGTCCACTCTCACATTCTCACCAGGAAAGCCTCACCTAAGGACTCCCCTGTCCACTCTCGCATTCTCACCAGGAAAGCCACATCCTGTCCACTCTCACATTCTCACCAGGAAAGCCTCACCTAAGGACTCCTCTGTCCACTCTCACAATCTCACCAGGAAAGCCACACCCTGTCCACTCTCACATTCTCACCAGGAAAGCCACATCCTGTCCACTCTCACATTCTCACCAGGAAAGCCACATCCTGTCCACTCTCGCATTCTCACCAGGAAAGCCACATCCTGTCCACTCTCACATTCTCACCAGGAAAGCCACATCCTGTCCACTCTCACATTCTCACCAGGAAAGCCACATCCTGTCCACTCTCACATTCTCACCAGGAAAGCCACATCCTGTCCACTCTCACATTTTCACCAGAAAAACCTCACCTAAGGACTCCTCTGTCCACTCTCACAATCTCACCAGGAAAGCCACACCCTGTCCACTCTCACATTCTCACCAGGAAAGCCACACCCTGTCCACTCTCACATTCTCACCAGGAAAGCCACACCCTGTCCACTCTCACATTTTCACCAAGAAAGCCCCACCTAAGGACTCCCCTGTCCACTCTCACATTCTCACCAGGAAAGCCACACCCTGTCCACTCTCACATTCTCACGAGGAAAAGCCAAACCTAAGGACTCCCTCGTCCACTCTCACATTCTCACCAGGAAAGCCACACCCTGTCCACTCTCACATTCTCACGAGGAAAAGCCAAACCTAAGGACTCCCCTGTCCACTCTCACATTCTCACGAGGAAAAGCCAAACCTAAGGACTCCCTCGTCCACTCTCACATTCTCACCAGGAAAGCCACACCCTGTCCACTCTCACATTCTCACGAGGAAAAGCCAAACCTAAGGACTCCCTCGTCCACTCTCACATTCTCACCAGGAAAGCCATACCCAGTCCACTCTCACATTCTCACTAGGAAAAGACACACCTAAGGACTCCCTCGTCCACTCTCACATTCTCCACTCTACCCTTACTCTCCTTCTCTGGGGTCGTTACATCCTAAACGACTTCCTTACTCCAAACACCTCCTCCCATTCTCACCTCCACCTTATACCCTTAACAAGGCTACCCAAGGAGGGGAGGATCCATGACCCTTTAGAATACAAATTCGTGGAATCCTACGAATTTCCCTTAGACTGAAGAAGCTGCTCGGAGTGACTGAAATGTTTCGAATGAAGTAGAAAGACGTCCAGTTGCCATGACCTGACCTCCGGATAACCGCACCGGGATGACTGAGAATCTTCACAGTCACACATCTAGAAGGTTCTGCTTGCTTCATAACAAACAACAGATTTTGATAATCATAGTCTCTGATCCAACTCTCCAGTCATGTTTGAACATCTGGATCTGTATAAAAGACTTTGTTGAGATGTCCAATATACTGAAATGTGCAGCTGTATAAGATAATAAGGCATGAGTCTTTACAGCCACTAGGTGGCAGTATTTCTATATATATATATATACATATATAATATAAAAAAAACCCCAGCTTCTCATCCTCTCCCACTCTCTGAGGGGGCAGAAGTGTCCTTAGAGTCTGAGCACAACTTTTCTCTTTTCTTATCACTCTCTAGATTATGCAAGAGAGTGTAACACCTGGTGCAGTACCGAGGCTCTCAGACCTCCGAGACAAATATACAACGCTCACATAAGCATGGCTTATTCTGACACCGAACCGTGGGAATGAGAAGACTGTATGTGTGTATCTCTGTGTGTGTGTGTGTGTGTGTGTGTATGAGTTCTGGCAATATTATAAACTCCTAATTTGCGCTAGGAGACAGAGAGACAGGCGGGAGGCTCTAATTTCCTTCGCAGTGGGCATGGGGATGGTTTATTCAGTCTGTAAATAATTGGACAGTGATAAACACCCACAAGAACAGGAATCAGGTGAAACTCAATAACACACACACACACACATATACACACACACACGCCATCCCGGCTCCAAATTTACCTGCTGCTGCTGTAACAGACTCTCTGTTTACTGTCACTCCTACTAAGCAAGCTAGCTTATGAGCTAACCCATAATGTAAGAAGAAGAAAAAATATGTTTTCTGTCTCTTTTAAAAAAAAATAGCGACATGCACACACTGCACTTAATTGCTGTCCAATTTGCTCTGCAAAATATTTCTGCAATTTCCTGTTCGACTCAAGGTGTGTAAACTCTCATAATTTACACAAATATTTACACAACGAAGAAAAAATGACATTTTTCCTAGTCATCTAATTACAGATAATCTCTTACATAACACACATCTAAGAACCGCACGAGCGCTGGCTGTATAAGGACGGACGAGGTGTGTAAATACCAACCGAGAGCCTGTGTTCAGGGCAGAAAGAGCATCTTGTGTCTTCTGCCAACATCAACCATCATCTAAATGATCCGCAGGTGTCTAGAGTTCAATCTTCAGGTATATTTCAGTGCATATGTAGTCTGCAGGTAAATTTATCTCAGGAGCCTCATTTCGTCACACACCACCACCAGTGACAGCTCACTATGCCTTGTACCACAGCAGGCATGCTGAGTGTGTGTGTGTATGTGAAGCCCACCTCCGGAGATGAGGCAGATGGCTGAGAGCAGGCCTGTCTCCGTGTCGTCCATCTCGATGGGCAGGAGCTGGTTGGCGAAGGTGAACACCAGGTCTGTGAGCGGCCCGAATCCGGCGTTGTGCATCTGTGTCCGGTTTAGTGTCAGTCCATCTGAGAAGGTCATAGTGTCCTGATCCGGTGTGTACCGTGTGCAGATGCGCAGGATCTGTGTCCACACACACACACACACACACACCAGACATCAACTATATTTGGGCCACAGTTATTCATTCAAAAGTTTAACGTCATTCTTTCCTGGACTGGTCTGAATTTAAATATCAGCAAAACAATCATTGCATCTATCACATGACGCCTTATTTGCACTCACACTTTACTAATTTATAGTTGCATGATTTTACAGAAGAGCTGAAAGACAAGTTTGTGTGACGTTTTTGATGCATGGATGATTAACAGTTTATCTTAACAGTCAGTTGTTTTCATCAGAGGTTATTTCTTAATATTTTTTGGATTTTAAGGCAGTTGTACATAAATCACAGCAGTGCATGGTGATACAGGAAAATAATCAGTGACAAGGTCAAACAAATGATCCCAAAGTTCCTATGTTCCTATGTGTTCGACACGTCACCGCGCTTATAGTCAGGTTTAAACGTTGAAGAACATCAGAGCAACACGATTTCTATGTTTCTGCTATCACTTACATTATAGCAACTATAACCAGCCATTCCTTCACTCTTGTTCTCTCCTGAAATCAGCGGGATGCAGCTTGTTATCAAAAACATGCAATTTCCCCTACCTGAAGATTTCCCTGCGTCAAAAGCCTTAACTTTTAACAGCACGGTGGTTTAGTGGTTAGCACTGTTACCTCACAGCAAGAACCTTACTGGGTTTGAATCCCGGGTTCAAATCCAGGGGCCTTTCTGTGTGGAGTTTGCATGTTCTCCCTGTGCCTGCGTGGGTTTACTCTGGTTTCCTCCCACAGTGCAAAAACATGTCCATCAAGTTGACTGGTAATTCTAAATTGCCTGTGAGTGTGGTTGTGATGGATTGGTGTACCCCTGCCTTTCCAGCAGACCCCCATGACCCTAATTAGGAATAAAGTGGGTACAGAAGATGGATTGATGTTACAAAGCTCCGACACTGGAGACTCCTTCCAAAAATGGAAAATAAACATCTCTTCATAGAAATGTTATAGCACCATATCACAGTTTTAAAAAATAATCTATGTGGAGTGTTCACTAAAATTTACCTCACAAGTTACTACAGAAATGGTAAAGTTTTAGAATTAGTGCATTCAAGCCTCCTACGGGTCCAGCAGCAGGATCCGGCGCGTTCATTACTGTGGCCCGGGTTCGATTCCCAGGCAGGTAGGTAACTCAGCTATACTGAAGCGTTAACTCTCAGTGCTGGTTCCTAGCATGGATAAAATGGAAGGACTGCATCAGGAAGGGCATCCGGCGTAAAACATGTGCCACATCAGAGCACATGGACCAAATGATCCGAAAGAACGTGGACCAAAGCAGCCGAAAGAACAACAACATTCGAATTAGTGCATTCATTGTTCTGCTTTGCCAGTACTGTCAATATTAATCAACACCAATCAGATTGGAGAATTCATCAGTGATGCGGGACAGGTTCACGTCAGTGTTGAGTAACACTGCTAAGTCGTGAAGAGAACATGAGTGATGCGACAAACAAGAAGTAGGGCGAGTGTCATTTAATTTAGAAGAAGAGAAAAGATAAGAGGAACTTGTGTGTACTTACGGGCTGAGTTTATGCGCCCGAGTGTGTGCTGGTGTGTATGTGGGGGTCTTTGTATGCGGCATGCATATGTGCATGATGAACTGAGCAGTGAAAGAGAGAGAGAGAGAGAGAGAGAGAGAGAGAGTGTGTGAGAAAAAGAGTGTGTGTGATGGACTTTGAAATGAGAGGCAGTGTGTATGGCTGCTATATGAACCCTTTGAAGCATACACTGACAGTGATTGGCACCATTGTCGGGAAGATGAAACAGAATAAAACATGGCTGCTGGCTGGGCTGGGCCTACTCTCTCACTAACTTTCATTCTCTCTCTCTCTCTCTCTCTCTCTCTCTCTCTCTCTCTCACACTCACACACACACACACATTATTTGATCTTCTCTTTAAAGCCAAACTCTGCAACACAATGCCACAGTAAACAGCCATCACAGAGGACAAGGTGAAGCTGGGCTTTGTGTGTGTGTGTGTGTGTGTGTCCTCTCTGCGTATGTATGAAACAAAAAACAGAGAGACAATTGAAAACATGCAGTGTAATTGGTCACATGACCAGAGCCGTATACTTTAAACAAGTATAGCACTAGAACACTTCGGGGCTTTTCACACTTGATCTTGTTAACCCTTATACTTTACCCAGGGTTAATTATTAATCCTAATCCGACTATATGTTTATAAATCCCGTGTCGAACGTCCTTATTTGCATATTTCAGGCGTCAACAACCATGATTGGTTTTATAACCTCGGGGGGGAAAAAAGAGAAGGTTCTAACCCTGCTTCTGAATCGAGTTCCTCTACCCGGGGTTAAAAACAGGGATTAGAACGATGATATCCTGGTGTGAAAAGCACTTTAGGTGAGACGCTGTCATAGGAATTAATCATGGATGGTTTGATGTGATGCAAAACAATGTGGAGCTACCTTGGATTTTTCTAGAACACCAGATTACAAAGTATTACATTCCTCCAGCAATGTTGCAAAAATTATCTCTTTTATTCACTAAAGAATGATAACTTATGACAAGCCCGGCTCCACCGGGGGTGGGGGCAGGGTGGGCCTTGCCTACCCAATCAGAAACTTGGCCCACCCTGGCCCCACACCACATAACAGCCAAGTACAAAATTGGTGCGATATTCAATTTAACTCCATATATTTTTCTTTTTCTTACCTTTCCTAACCACCTCCTTTTATTTTTTTTGTTGAAATCTGTCGAGGCAGCTGACCAGCTCATTCACTTTGCTACCTTTGAGGTTAACCAACATGCAATAACAACTATAACAGCCAAAGGAACTTTGTTAGAACTATATGTGAACTGTATTGCTGCACTAGTAGCCTAGCAAAACACCAAATGTCTAGATTTCTCAGACTCAGCTACCACTTCATCCATGGGCAGCAATGAGGTCGGAAAAATAGATGGTTCATCAGCAGCTTCCGATGGTGTCAAAAACACACAATGAAAAATGCAGTAAGTCTGTCCCAAATGATTTAAAACAGGGTAAATCCTCACCAGCCGGTTCTACAATCATACCCCCGGACTGTTTTTGGAGGGTATATCTCCCCGGTCCACCTGGAATATCACTTGGCCCACCCTTCATCTCGTATCTGGAGCCGGCCTTATGATACCTTATAATGAAACGACTTTGTTCCTGGTGTCACTTATCCTATAACAGCTGCAGGTTAAGTCTTTCTGGCAGTAAAGTGTCTTTGGTAGGTAATTTATCGCAAAATGTTCTCTCTTCCTCCTTACGTGTGCTTGTAAGCTCAAGAAACAGAATCTCACTTCATATAAATCCAGAGAATGATGCTAACTGCATCCATACCTAAAGATGTTGTTTGCCAGATGTGCCAGTAGTAATAGTTTAGCTGTAGAATTGACAGATAGTGGTAATCATCGCTAACATGATAACAGAACTTTTTACAGAAACGTTGCAACAGCTAATAAAAAAGAAAACAATTCAGTGAAGCTGAAAGAGGAAGAGATGTAAAAGACGTACGTTTGTGAACATCTGTGTGACATCATTAACCTCGAGCCAATCAAAACGATGTAGGCGGGACGAAGTTTCTCTCTTTGACTCACAACAAAGTTTTAGTGCTTTTTATGTTGTAAATTTAGTTTTTTCTTTCTCTCTGTCTGCTTATTTTTCTCATGATCAGTCTTTGAGTCTTTTATCTGGCCTGATGTCTTCGGTCCTAACTGTAAGCCTAGCATCTTACGATGTAAAGAGAGCTGCGACCCAAACATAAAGCCTGTTGCTAAAGCTATGGTTATGATTTACTTTCTTAAAGAGCTAGCAAGAATGATGAGAATGTTTTAAAACAAAAAGAGACAAAAGGTTAAGGGACATGATTTGAGTTAGCTTCTTTCTCTCTGTCCCATTTTCCCTTCATCTGTTTTCCCTCTGGGGAAGTGCTAATCAAATCAGCGGCGATCCCTCGCTCTTTTTCTCTCTCTATCTCTCCAGCTCCACAGTGAGCAAGCTTTGCTGCTCCCTCCATCACCTTATCACATGGCGCTGTCTGCTCCGTTTCATGCTCATTACCACGGCAACCTGAGCTCAGCACTCTACACACACACACACACACACACACACACAAACAGCCAGAGGGCCTCACACTCCCAATGCCGGATATTTACAGCCGAGCTAAAAAACAAACAGGAGCGTAAACAGATCAGACGGCTACAAAATCGACACGGTTGCGGCGGAAAACAGACGCCGAGGCCTCGTACATTGTGTTTCTGTTTTCGCGGACGATTTCATGGAAATCACACATGAAAACAAAATTTCCATATAAATGCGCAAAAAGTTTCTGCTCCTGACCCATTTGTATAACCACTTTCTGTGTTTTTCACGTCTGCTTTAAGCATTTTAACTTAGTGAGAGGTGCAGGAGAGACATTTATGGATAATTATGTGACGGCTTGTTTTTGTTTCCGGCGGGTTAGCAAGTCTGCCACATGTCGCAATGGCGCTAAAGCAAAACGTCAAGAACCGGGAACGGAACAAAAACTCGTTGTGATCAAAGCTTAGGGCTCGTCAACAACTAACGGTGCTTTCATATACGGTGTATTCTTTTACAAGAGCATGATTTTTGTGTGGATATGGGAGAAAAAAACAGCTCACTTGACACACACTGTTACCATAACAACACTCTTGCCAGTCCTAGCTAGTTTCGGTTAACTAACTAGCATACCTTGCTGTCTAGAATAGATTTATCATTATTATTATCATTAGTAATTGATCTTTGGCGACACTTATATCCTAAAAGGTATCACTTTATCAATTGTTACGTACGTTTTAGTTTAGAATAAACACTATACTAATATATAATGTGATAAAAATGTCCAAACTATATATTTATTATTGACGTTTTAATGGTTTCACCGTCACATAAAGCAGGGCTTCACAACTATTTTAATCAGCTTTACTCCTGTTTTAAACTCCTTTAAGCTGTTTTTAAACATTTGACTGATTTTATACACTATATTGGCAAAAGTTTTGGGACACCCCTCCACATCATTGAATTCAGGTGTTGTTTTTCAGGGGTTGGGCTCGGGCCCTTAGTTCCAGTGAAAGGAACTCTTAATGCTTCAGCATCATACCAAGACATTTTGGACAATTTCATGCTCCCAACTTTGTGGGAACAGTTTGGGGATGACCCCTTCCTGTTCCAACATGACTGCACACCAGTGCACAAAGCAATGTCCATAAAGACATGGATGAGAGAGTTCGGTGTGGAGGAAATTCACAGAGTCCTGACCTCAACCTGATAGAACACCTTTGGGATCAATTAGAGGTCAGTGCCTGACCTTACAAATGCACTTCTAGAGAAATGGGTCACAAATTCCCATAAACACACTCCTAAACCTTGTGGAAAGCCTTCCCAGACGAGTTGAAGCTGTTATAGCTGCAAAGGGTGGGACAACTCCATATTACATTCATGTGCATGTAAAGGCAGATGTCCCAAAACCTTTTGTCTTTAAAAAAAAATCTGGCTTTGTCCTTTATTTGTTTTTTGATTTCTTTTTACCAATATGTCAATTCGAATTGATCTTAAATAGATGTGAAGATATTTTCAGCCACAAAAAATGACTAATGAAGACTCTCACATGTTAAGTTCTATTACTAACTAGTGTCAGGTGACAGGGAGGACTGCATGTGCAGCTTGACCTTTGTCTAAGAGGTAAACAAATCTAAAATGAATCAGTGATAAGAAACAAGCTGGAGTCAGGCAATCTGCCGACAGAGATCGAATGAACTCAAGAAAGAATGAATAAATAAATACCAAGAAATAAAAAGACTATGAAAATAAAATTCAAAAGCTTGTCATCACCACAGTTTTAACCCAGACCTTACAAAGTGTGTGTAGATCTTATAGTCTGAGCTATTTAAGTGTGTGTGTGTGTGTGTCCAGGCCAGGTGTGTGTACTCAGTAATCATGTGAGTGTGACTCCAGATCAACAATGTTGACATGCAGTGGTGGATTCTGGGAAATGCAGTTCATGACCAAATCTAGCTCTGACTTAACACACAACTTATGGCCCATGAGCAATACATCCATCCATCCATCCATTGTCTATACCCGTTTATTCCTAATTAGGGTCACGGGGGTCTGCTGGAGCCTATCCCAGCACACATAGGGCGAAAGGCAGGGCTACACCCTGGACAGGTCACCAGTCCATCACAGGGCCACACATATAGACAGACAACCACACACACTCACTCCTATGGGCAATTTAGAATTACCAATCAACCTAATGTACATGTTTTTGGACTGTGGGAGGAAGCTGGAGTACCCCCACGCAGGCACGGGGAGAACATGCAAACTCCACACAGAAAGGCTGTTCGAACCCGGGACCTTCTTGCTGTGAGACAACAGTGCTAACCACTAAGCCACCGTGCTGCCCATAAGCAATACACTTGACTTCTATTACTTTTTCTATCATAGTTTTTACAA
Organism: Hemibagrus wyckioides; assembly: GCF_019097595.1. NCBI lineage: Eukaryota > Metazoa > Chordata > Actinopteri > Siluriformes > Bagridae > Hemibagrus > Hemibagrus wyckioides. The sequence continues at coordinate 6,045,639 of NC_080721.1, read as the reverse complement.
AAAATATATTTTCATTAATTTTGTCTTTTACTATTATTCTTTTAAAATGGTACTACATTTTAAAAAAACTCATTTCAAACAGAACCCCCCCCCTACCCCGCCATGGCACCGGGAACCTGCTCAGATAAGGAATAAATCATGTCACAGTGGTGTTAGTTACTATTATTCCTCCCCCACTGTTAATTAATGTCCTGTAACAGCATGTCCTGAAGTACTTGTTTTCACAAATGTGTTCAAAAAATTAGGCTACAATTTTTTTCTCTCCCTAATTTAGTCACCAGCTTCCTGCGAGATGTGAGAATCGAGCCAACTGCATATCATTAAACATGTTTGGCGGCTGCTCAGGGCTGCTTAACACACCCGGAGGAAACTATTCCACCATACATCAGCTCATACATACCCACAATGAACTAGTATCACTGTGACTGCGCTGTTGGCTCCTGACCATGAATGAGGCTTGAATAACACATCATACCTGATATTAACTCTAAGTTACATTTAATATGGTGGGACACTAGTTAGTTCCAGTTATTATTTCCATTATAACAACTAGAACTAGGTGTAGATCTCCCTCTTTTACAGTATAACTACCTGGTTTGTCCTCTTTTTTTCCATTTATCTCCATGGAGACACTCACCAGTATGTCCAGGCAGGCGGCTTTGAGCAGAGTGATCTGGTCAGCGATAGTGAGTCCAGTGAAACCCGGCACCCGTTTGGCAAACTCCACGATTTTGATAATGCACTTGGTGGCCAGCTCGCTGAACTTATCCCACAGCCCCAGATCCAGACGCACACGGTGGTCAGCACTCGAGTTCTAGAGCAGAAACACACACACACACACACACACATACATACATACAGAGGTTTTTCAATGGACTCAAAGACGATGACATCCATCGTCTACATACTCCTCACACACTTTATGTATTTCAAAACTTGAGAACAATACACATGTGACACGGTGTAAAATAAATGTATAAAAGTATGGACAAAGCTGCTCAAATGTATTCTGGAATATTTAATAAATACAAACAACAACAACAAAACCCCAAGCCACAACAACATATACTAACCAGCTCACACTTACATGTGGTTTAAAATCCCATAAGAAAGACTAAAACTGAATCATTTAGTGCTGTCCAGGTCACATCAGAGATCTGCAACTACACTATATCCAAAAAAAACGTACACCAAGACAGGTGAAGGGGAAGAGGGTGCAGCCTCGGAGCAACAAATCAGTGTCCTGCCTCATCTAAAATCTCTCAATTAAATTCTGCAAGCTAACTAACTCTCGCACCATACAATGTATGCAAGCCTGCACTGTTGCTATAGCAACCACAACAACACAGTGCACATTTAACAAAATCTGACTCGAGGGATGAATTAGACGTACGTCCTAGTGTATGAAAACACAAAGACATTTTATTCTGCAGATTGCCGTTTGTTAAGAGATCACCGGTTTGCTCCTGAGCTCAGGTTACCCCAGCTCTCCTTCTGTCTATGTGGGTTTCATTCGGGTTTCCTGGTTGCCTCTGACCTCTCTAAAACATGCAGGTAGGTGGAGTGACTATGATAAATTGCCCCAGGTGAGAAAAGTGTGTGACGAAGAAATGTGTATTCACAACTGTTCCTGGGGAAATTCTCCCGAATCTCTTTGACCCTGACCAGGATGAGGGGGTTACTGAAGACAAAGGAATGACATTTAGACTATAAAAGGGAGTTTTTAAGGTAATTAATAAGTACTATTTCATAAGAAATGCTAATAATAAGAATATCTTTAATAAAAGCAGCACCCTGTGATGCAAAGGCATGGTCATGGTGAATCTCAGTCGGCTAGATTTAGATTTGTTTAACACATTTCTGGTCACTGTATTATGAGCTTTATTCAATGTTCACTAGCAGAGAATGTAGAAAATATGAAAAAAATCCATGTTTGGCTAGGTTTCTCTAAAGTTTTGACTGCTACTGTATATAAACTTCACAGCACAGTGGTGTAGAGAAAAGGTTTTGACAAAGCTGTCAAGAGACAAACTGAACAGCTCTAATGAAGCAGGTTTGTGTGTGTGTGTGTGTGTGTGTGTGTGTGTGTGGGTACGCGTGTGCGTTTGTTTACTCCGGCAGGCACAGCGCTGTGCAGTGATGTGATTGAAGCCCACATATTGAAGATACTGATAGAGCTGTGACAGCAAGACTGAGGGGAGATAGGGTAGAGGCTTTTATACACAAAACTCACAGACTGGATCTACAGGGATGAGGAGAAACACACACACTATTACTCACAGAGGGAAAGGAAGGAGACTGGATTGAGTGGAGGAAGAAGAGCCAGAGGACCTCTTAGAGCTTGTTTGGGGACAAACTTATCAATGATCTGATACCAATGATTGATCAGTTGACTGAGTTCATTCTTTCTTTCTTTCTTTCTTTCTTTCTTTCTTTCTTTCTTTCTTTCTTTCTTTCTTTCTTTCTTTCTTTCTTTCTTTCTTTCGCTTTCACCCAGGTCAGGGTCACAGTATCACTTCAGCCTCACTGAATCACATAACAACATGGTGTTGGACACTGGAAAGAAACCAGAAATCCATTGGGGGCATTTGTTTCAAAGAGTGCTTGGACCCCTACAGATCGCTGCTATAGCCCGTCCCTTCCTTCCTTCCTTCCTTCCTTCCTTCCTTCCTTCCTTATTTTTTTTCTGTTTCTATATTTCTGTAAAGCTGGATTAACAATGTTTAACAATTACATTTCTCTCTCTCTCTCTCTCTCTCTCTCTCTCTCTCTCTCTCTCTCTCTCTCTCTCAGGGTAACAGTGCTTCTTGAGCCTCACTGAAGCACATAACAGCATGGTGTTGCACACTAAAAAGAAACCAGAGAGCCCAGAGGAAACCCAGACAGAAACCCAATCACAATCAAATTAATCAAGCTGTGAGCTGTGAGGTAACTCTACATGCTTTACCACTATGCTACCCACAATCCTTTCTTCTTCTTATTATTATTGTTGTTGTTGTTGTTGTTGTTGTTGTTGTTATTATTATTATTATTATTATTATTAGGAACCAAGCACTGGCCACTGGGGGCACTTCAAAATATTCTTGGACCCCGAAGATCAACTGCTATATTTCTTCTTTTCCTTATTTTACTTTTTCTTCTTCTTCTTATCTTATTATAGGCCAAGTGTCAGTTTTTCTAGGTAACTTGGTAAGAACCACTTGGGGGCACTTGTTTCAAGGAGTGCTTGGACCCCTACAGATCACTGCTATATTCCTTCCTTCCTTCCTTCCTTCCTTCCTTCCTTCCTTCCTACCTCCATCCTTCCCTCCCAGCTTCCTTCCTTTATTTCTTTCTTCCTTCCTTTCTTCCTTCCTACCTTTCTGCCTTCCTTCCTTTCTTTCTTTCTTTCTTTCTTTCCTCCCACTGAGTGCTTGGACCCCACAGATCGCTGCTATATATTTTCTTCTACTTAAATCTACTAGAGTCAAGTTTGTTGAGAACGCTCCGTGATAAACAGTAACAAATCATTTTTTGATTTTCTTTGCTTTGGCAGTTTTAGTTCTTACAAAAAAAAAAAGAAGCAATGATATTTTGGATCGAGAGCAAAGAAAGGGTAGTGTATGTGTGTGAGAAAAATCTAGTGCTTTTTACTGAAAATTGAAATTTCATCCAGTTTCTTTTTGCTCTGTAGAGTACAGAGTATTCACGTACATTTCCAGGCAATGAGAAAAACAGGAAAACTACAAAAAAGAAAGAGAAAGAGGCTCAAAGGAAAACAGAGCAGAAGACAGTCAGGCTAAGTGCGACATTAAGTGTGGCTACATTATCTATGAGCAGGAGTGAGACATGGCACTGCGGCGCTCTGCTCCACCCGCAATCTGCTCATTAAGGCCATGGGCCGAGCAGCTGATGCCAATTTGTTTGTTTTCCAACAGTTTACATTAAATAGCTCATCTGTTCCGGCTCAGTGAGCTCCGGCACCAGCTAGACAGCCTGGGTCCGTACAGCAAGGACAGAGAGAGAGAGAGAGAGAGAGAGAGAGAGAAAGAGAGAGATGACTGTGTCCTTTGTGCTACTGATGCAAAATCCAAGGCAATAAAAGATTAGAGTACCCAATGTCTTTCAGTCCACAGAAGTGCTGCAAACTGTGAAAAGAAGCATTTCATGTCATGCTATTATTCATAAGTGTAGCATTTCATATATGAGAATACGGTTCCAGATAAAAGGACTCTCCTCTAAGACTGTGCTGAACTGTAAAAAATAGTTTTTAATTATTAAACATTTTAATTAGTTTTGAAATTAAAGTCAAATGTTAATTGGCTCCAGCTAAAATGCAAGTCATTTTTTTAAGCTTATGGGACCTCGGACAGTTTCATTGTGTCCACTGTGCCATGGACTGCCTGTGACCAGATGTAGTACATCTATGATATTTATTCCAGATCTGTTTACTGAATAGGTGCAAAGAGCGAAAGATCGCTGGACATCATTCTGAAAAATGAAGCTTTGCCCCACCGAAGAATGTCATTCCATCAAATCTGAAATATCCCCAATTCTGCAAACCAGCATCTGGGTTTAGTATTGCTTTAGCTAACAGCACCATTACTCAACGTGTAAGGGGGAATGTGGCTCTTAGCAGACGCTAAGTGTGGTGGATAGGAGAGTGGACGCCATTGGCAGGATCTATTGTCGCCGGCAGAAGAGGGTGATCTGTAAATATGATCACTGGTTAAGTGAGAAGCACAGTATGGATGTGTTTAAATCATTCTCAATGAGCTCAAATGCAAGTCGCTGCTACTGCACACATCGCTGCCAGAGCTCGCCCGAGAAGCGTAGACAGGCCCGCGGCCGAGTCTCTGATATTAAAGCTACTTGTCTTCTTCCTCCCTGGGGCCAAGGGATGGAGGGATGAGATGAAGAGAGGGAGGGACCAGAGAAGCGGCGAGCCAGCCAGCGCTGTTTGATTTTCCCTTCGCAATCTCAGTCAATTACCGCACCACCATAATTCAATAGAGAGAAGCAAGGAAGTGGCCAGGGAATTCTAATTTCATTTAGGGGCATTTATCCAGAAGAAATTAGACAACTCGCAACATTAGAAACTAAGCGACCCACGTTAGAAGGCATGCCGCCACCACAGGCTGAGGCGGGACCAGAATTTCGAGACAGGCAGCTGGGTCCTGAAATAACGTAGTGGTTATGTATATTCAGCAAATGAGCAATCTGAAAGCCTCCTCCTCCAGAGCCGGGCTTTTATTTTGCCTTTAAGGCTGCCGCGGTCGTTTCTCGTCACTGCGGACTGTCAATAAAGTGTTATTCATTGTCAAGGATAAGACCCTCTCCCTCACCCGCACATGAACTCCCAAATCACAGAGGCGCTGAATTTGAATATTTCGCTGCATAATAGGAGCGCTAACCTAATCTTGGGCTCCTCTTCTCCTCCCAATAAAGGGCTTTCAAAGGCACATGGGGAACCAATCGGCAGTGATAATGAGGACTTTCTCGCAGGATTTGAGGAAGGATAATTAGCCCTAATGCAAATTACGGGCGTGTCTGAAGGCCTGACATTGCTGTTGGGGCAAACATGAATCTGCTAGTGAGAAGAGAGAAGGTTTTAAGCACATGTTTGAAATAGGGAGCAATCCCCAAAAGTGTATAACACAGGTACGTCTATTCATTCCACGCTTTTGTAAAGACCCATTTCACAATTTCCTTCAACTGAAGTCACGTAAGTTTGTATTCTCCGGGTGTTCTGAGCACATTTGTGTGGCGACCTGATGGGAAAACCCATCGGATACTGCTGCTTTTTTTCCTGCCAATAATATACCTTCACGTATCTATCTTCAGAAAACACAAATATATTTCATCTTAAATGGCAAGTGGGCATCCAACTGGCTGTCAACTATAAATATACTGTGAATGTCAAACCTAGAAACCCCACACTGTGTTCGAGATATATTTAAGCAAAGCCAATTACTAGGCTCTTACGCTGTATGCTCTCCATCTTCCTCAACCTACAATCAGGCCATCAATCAACCCTGTTTCTTTTTATATTCCAGCTTTCTAGTCAAAGTGCTCTGGTTATATGAAAAGTGATCTATTTTTCTGTTTACCATGTAGCATGTCCCTACTGAATGTACCACCAGATTTAAGATGTTTTCATTAAGCACTAGCCCTTTTCTCACTGAGCAAGTGTTAGTGGCTGGTCCCCATAGGCAACTGTCAGAGGCATGGTGCCATGTCTTTCACTACTGAGAGGTCATGCATAGGTCAGCATCGCTGAGAGCTGTAGATCAATTTGATGATGAATGTTACCAGTCAAGTCGGTTCTGCCTGGGTTTGATTTATAGTATTGTGCTTTTCCCTATAGTTCCCTGAACCTCTGGTCCACTACTCATTCTCAAAGAACCAAGCTGGCAGGTTTTAATGTGCTGTCTGGGTTTATTGTTTATGAGATATTTGCTCAGTGAGAAAAAATGATTGCGAGAGACGGGAGAAGGTTGTTTAGCTCAAAGTTGTCATTTTGGGCTGTAGAAGATCAGCAGAAGATCGTATTTGACAGTTGTTTAAATTGCACAATGGCACTGTTAGTTTTGATTGTTTAAACAGTGAATATCTTTAAATGTCTTATCTTAGTTTGACCTCTGGGTTTTGCCTGTAACAGCAAATCTGCGTCCTGTTTCTTCTGATCACTAGATCTTGACTAGTGTCCATCTGTGGCAAATTCACATTTTTAGAATTCTCCATAAATCTCCATGATCAAATTGTGTTGCATAGATCTGGGCAAGGGTATAAGACTTTTATAAAGCTTTGAATGTTCTCAGGAGTACTGTTGTGAAATGGAAGAAGTTTAGAACCACAAAGAAGAACCTTGATTATGGAGACGAACAAGAACCCAGTGGCTACTCTTACAGCGCTTCAGAAGTCCTCAAGAAGAAATGGCGGACCATCTCAGAAATACTCCATCGATGTGGCCTTTATGGTAGAGAGTGGTTAGAATGAAGTCACCCCTGATCAACAGGTGATACCATCCCTATGATGAAGCATGGTGGTGGCAGCATCATGTTATGGGAGAGCTTCTGAAGGAAAGGGATCGAGAGAAGGAAGGACAAGTGTAGCCAAATACACCGAAACTAAAAGGAGTTTCCAAACCCACTATACATACACAACATAAGAGCTATTTCTGTACACAATGTAAAGAATAGGTGCCTCAGCATGCTGCTAATACTTTGTGTGCTCTGCTACAGACTGTAATAATGAGCCAGTGCTATGTAGCTTATTCATCAGATGCTACCTGAGATGTTCTTAGCTCCAGACTGAAGGCATGACTGATGCACACCAAAGGCATCTTTATCACCGGTATTGACAACAGGCATCTAATCAAGTTCTTGAACATCAAGTAGCCTGTCACACTGCCTTCATATGTAATGGTAAACAGGCTCCTTCAAACTGCAGACATTCAAACACGCTCTGTGAAGAACTGTCTAATCTTATTACACCACCATTGATTTTCACTGATTATCCAATGTGTTTTACTTCCAGATCCTGAACTAAAGGCCTTTGAAGCAAAAACAGCACGAACAAAAGGAATGCAAGTTATTGAATACTTCACAGGGATTTGCCGAAGACAGCATTCACAATCGAGCAGTGTGTATTAGAGAGGGATTTAGAATGGAGTATGTGTCATCGATTATCGCTGTGCATGATGCAGTAAGTACTACAGCATAAGACCATATCAAACAGGGCTGGGCTCTTTGATTTGACCCTCCTCAGGGTGGACATGGCTTTTCATCAGCGTGACAGTTCCTAGATTTGATTATTACCACACTATCTAGCCACAAAGATGAGTTGAGCACTATGTGGCCAAAAGTACGTGGACACCTCACACATATATATGCTTTTAGATATCGCCCTCCTGCTTCGTTGTTATAATAAACTATACAATTCTGCAGCTTTCCAAAGTGTAAACTGTAACTCTCAGTACCTACATACACTATATTGCCAAAAGTTTTGGGACACCCCTCCAAATCATTGAACTCAGGTGTTTATTTTTCAGGGGTTGGGCTCGGCCCCTTAGTTCCAGTGAAAGGAACTCTTAATGCTTTGTGGGAACAGTTTGGGGACGACTTCTTCCTGTTCCAACATGACTGCACACCAGTGCACAAAGCAAGGTCCATAAAGGCATGGATGAGTGAGTTTGGTGTGGAGGAACTTGACTGGCCTGCACAGAGTCCTGACCTCAACCTGATAGAACACCTTTGGGATGAATTAGAGTGGAGACTGCAAGCCAGACCTTCTCGTCCAACATCAGCGCTTCTAGAGGAATGGTCAAAAATTCCCATGAACACACTTCTAAACCTTGTGGAAAGCTTTCTCAGAAGAGTTAAAGCTGTTATAGATGCAAAGGAAGGGGCAACTCCATATTAATTTCATGTGCATGTAAAGGCAGACGTCCCAAAACTTTTGGCAACATAATGTATGAGTGAGACGGTCATCTGTTGGCTATGTAGCGTACTTTTCAGTTACCAAAGAAATTCTGAAATTAAATACATCTTGTAACCTCATATAAAATGTATGAACAATATGTGCGTACTAAGTTAAACTGAATTTTCTATAAGCAAAAGGATTATTTTATACTGAAATGCTGCATGTCTGTCCATCTCATTTGATTCGGCTTGGTTACATGTCGATGGTTGATTGCAAAAGCTTGAAAATATTTTTAGACATCAAGGACTTCATTTACTTAAATCTGTACATTTGAGAACCCTCAACAAAAAGGAGAGCTGATTTACCACCAGAGGATTTTGTCTTTCATATAAACAGAGTAAGTCGTTTGTGCGTGTTTGCCTTAGTGAATATGAAGTTTGCATTATTTCTACCTAAACGCACAAAATTGGGCTTTGTCAGCACGCGTAGATTCATTTTGTACCCACAGTGTGATTTTAATAAGCCTGAAAAATCACTCTGAATGTGGCAAGTACTCCCAAAAGGCAGGTATTACATCTGTAATAGGCTTTGCTTGTGAGCTGAAAACAAAACTTTAAAATAATAATGATAAAAATGTAATCAAACTTTAGGTAAATTACTTGTGATGGTTATTAAAATCATGACTTATAAGTTGTTTCAGATCAGATCCACACTGATGCCATTTATACGAAGCCTTTAAATTATCTCATTGAAATGAATTGCATTAATCATATTAATTATATTATATTATATTAATTTCATATCACATTCTTTTTTAATATAATTACATTTCAGTTTTAAGTTTCTCGCAATTATTAACTTCTTGAACAAACTGTGAAACAGAGGCACACTGTTCCTGCTTCAACCTTTTGATTTCCCTCGAGCTTGAATTAAAAAAACGTAAAATATATTTTTTCTGTAAAATAAAGTTAAAATAAAAGGAATTTATTTAGATTTTGCAAAGCACAGTGAAACATGATAAATTAATCCTTGAGCAAGATCCCCAAGTTCCCTTATTATGGCCTGCTGTATCTAGTGTGTGTGTGTGTGTGTGTTTGAGGTGAATTCTTACCGTGGTGTATTTGCCCAGCTGGCAGAGGGATGGGAACGTCTCCTGGTGAGCCCTCCGGATTTTTTCAATGATGGCCTCCAGCTCAGCCGTGAGCTCATAGGTTTCTGTCAGCTCGGGCTTCAGACTTTCCTTCTTCTTTTTATTCCTGTCATTCCTCACAGCTGCAAGGGGAATTAAGGAAAAAAATTCATCAGTGGGCCTTCATCTTTATCCTTTCTTCCCCTTTCTTCTCCTTAACTAACTTTAAATGAAATTTTTTTTTTGCACTTTAATTCAATACAAAACAAAAAAGGTGAAATTCGTAACTACATTAAAATGGAATACGACTTAATGTAAATTATTGATGTTATAGTGAATACCTTAGATGAAGATAAAAGCCTTTTTTCCTACATACGAACTGAGTATACCAACGTTACATAAATAAGCTATCCACTTATAGAACTAAATCAGGATGAACAGAAACCGAGAGCTCCAATCTTTCAGTAATGACACCGCCAATCATTATCTCCAAGCTTACCAGAGATCATAAGAGACAAAGCCTTGAAAAAGCTCCATAACCCCCGAGGTCAATGAAAACAAACCGCGGTGTGCAAGAGCCGAACAAAAGGAGGTCAATGAAAGCAGACTTCAAACTAGTTTATTTGAAACAGGGTCACTCAGACGTGATGGACATTAAGTCTTCCATAGAGGCCTTGAGGCTTTAACTTCTCATTGGCATGACTCTCATCGGGGCCAATGGAGCAAGAGAGCGAATCCTTCACCTTCTGCATTAGTCATGCAGGCAGCCGTCTCATGATTAATACAGACGAGGCTTATGAAGCCGGACAAGCTTTACGACATCATTAAGAGGGGAACACCTGGTGCTGTGCAGGGGGCCGTCTGGGGACCATCCAATTTCATTAAGCCTTGGAGGAGATGCAGGAGAAGTGGTACCTTGGACCAGAGCTCGGTGCTAGCTTGGAAAAAATTATTACTCAACGATGCTTGTCTGATAAAACTCAAAGGCTGCTGCAATTCCCTTGTGATCTTATAGAAAGAGGAACTGACTCCCAGTGACGCCTCTATTCACCTGCCCTTAGGTTCCAGTGCAATCATTAATATTTATATAGCAAATGTATGGGCGGTCTGCTAACAGGAATATTATAGCAGGCAGAATGGGAAAAACATTATTTAACACTATACAACACTAGTCTTTGTCAAAAGACAGGACAGTTCGGTGTTAACTGCAGGAATAGTAAGACGTGCAGTGACCATGGTCATATTATAATACAGGTAAAGTTTTAGTTATAGTCAACAGCATTAAAAGATATTTATTGTTGGTCATTTAAAAAAAAGGGTCTTAATAAGATGTGAGAGGAAAACACTGTAAAATTTGCCTACTTAAATAGTAAAAAAATATATATTTACAAAGTACAGCCTGATGTAAAGTACAATCTGGTGTGATTGCTATTTAATAACAAGCAGCTCCTTCTTTTTTACTAACCAAAAAGATCACAGTGTTTTGAATCAAATTTTAAAGGTGTGTACGTATTAGATTAGATTAGATACGATCAGATTTAACTTTATTGCCGTCGTATAAATACATGTAAAAAGCCAATGACATGCAGTTAGCATTTAACCAGAAGTGCATAGCGGTATATTTCTATACAATAAATTATAAAAGATATAAGATACCAGATACAAGGTGGGCTCAGTGTTTGCACCTGGGTTCAACAACCCAGCCACTCAGGGGGTTAGTTATCAGTGCCCTGGATAAAATGGTACGATTGCGCCAGGAAATTATTTTTAATTATTAAAAATAATGAACAGACCTTGAACAGAGAGTAGCTGAAGGACACCAATATGCATATAAAGCTGGCATGAGGTGAGAGGTGAGACGTGAGAACATCCTATACGTCCTTTCCCCTTCAGTAAACTGGTTTCATGTGAATTTCATTTGTGTTTCACACCAAACTACAGAAACGTTTAGTTTTCAGGCGTCACCTTAGCAAGGATTCAAACCAGTAACGACAACTCTGTATTTATTATTTATATTTATGCACCCTAACAGAAATACTGGAAATTCTCTGTGCCGCAAAGCCGTACTTGTTTTGGTTAAAAGGATAAAAACTTTTCCTGCAGAAAGGTGATCTGGACTGTAGCGGCTTCATGCTCATAAACAATGATGCCCCCGGCACAATGTAGTTTTACTTTACATGCATAATGAACAGACCCCCCCACCCCACACACACACACACACAAACACCCCCTGCTCGTCCATTTTGGGTGTCTTCTGAGCTAATTACCCGGCTCAGTGACACCAGTTCCACATCTCCAACATAACATGTTTCTCTTGTTCTGAACAACAAACTCTCTGATAATACAATCAACCCGGATTTCTGTCTTTGTGTGTTCTAGTAGCATCATCAAAATGAAGTCACGGCACAACCATGGATGCTCTGATCCCGTAACTTATATCTGATATCCGTATAGTGCTGAAATGTAAATAAAAATAGCAACAATACTGAATAGAATCAGAAAAAGAATTAAAAGTTCATTGGCATCAAGTAGTTGAGACAGTTAGACAAGCACTTTATGAGGGATCTTCCTTATTTGTGCAAATTAATAACACATGCAAAAAAAAAAAAAAAAAAGCAAAACTGATACACAAACAAGATTTTTTTGAGGAAAAGCATGTTTTATTTATTTATTTATTTATTTATTAAATATTATTTTAACATTTTTTCATCTTGGTGAACCTGACACAACAATAACTGTAATAATAATAATAATAATAATAATAATAATAATAATAATAATAATAAAAATATTAATATTTAATAAAAAAATAACTACAATTCATAATTCCTCTACTCCACTTTTAATTTTTAGTTATTTTTTAATACGTATTCTTTAGTATTATAATATAATGAGTGATGCACTGATTGGGTAGCATTTTTTAATTTTGTTGTACATGTTACAATGACAATAAAGACATTCTATTCTATTCTATTCTATTCTATTCTATTCTATTCTATTCTATTCTATTTCTAGTCTCTGTTCCACTGACTCACTAATGAAGAGGACAAACTGAAAAGACAAAGCTTGTGGGTGCTTAAGCCTTGTGCTCAGTACTGTATATATATATATATATATATATATATTTTACCAGAATACACCCTCATGTCTTGTATTTTGCTTTCATATCCTATTATGAAAAATGTTCTCCCTTTAATCTGTGTTACAGTCCAGAAATAATTGCATGTCTAAAAAATTCTCCAATTATTCGCTTTAAAACACGCTCATTTACAACACATGAAAACTTATCAGACTGCACACATAATTCAGCAAATCTTTTTAATGGGCTTGAACTAAATCATGGCTAAATAATGTTATCTCTGAAACTTTTTTTCCCCCCTTGTAAGCAGCTAAACACGATTTTGCTCTCGTTTCTGGTTTAATATCGTATTTTATGGACTGCTACTATTAGATGTTGTTAAGTGTAATTTTATGCAGATTTCACCCTTGCATGTTTAGTTTACTAATCCTGTTTTACTAATTATTACCATCAACAAAGCATGCTAGTTTTTTAGAACAAATGACTCAATTATTCATTTATATATTTAGAGTATTAAAATCTTCCATCATGTGAGCTTTGGGCTCTGCAAAACCAAATTATTTGGGATTTTCGGCTGTTGCCATTTAAAGGGTTCGTGGTTAGTGCATGATTGGAAATAGTGTGTAATTGAAGCCTGAAGACTGGACCATTTGCGGATTTGTGTGTCCAGTCATTAATGGACTTAGCCAAAAAAAAAAAAAAAAATCTTAAAAAGGAACCATTTTAAAGATAACCTTACTGATGCCGGCAACAGCATGCTGAAAAGATGTTTGTCTATCTAATCCCTTTGGATTCTTTGAGACTGGCGATTAATTATCCTCTTGATGTGACAAACTAGTAAACAAAGTAAACAAAGACATAAAGGAGGCTTTGTGTCTAAGGAGCTCGGCGAGATCAGAGTTGGCTCGTACGGTCCACAGATCAGTGGTAGCCTTGCTCTATTTGCGGTAGTTGAAAAAGGTCTCATGAGTCTGTGATCACAGCCACTAACACACAAATACAACAGCGGGGGCACTCTAATGTTTCTTAGGATCAATGCACCAAAGCGTTCAGGCCTCCAGGAAAATAGACAAAAGCAGACAGACAGAGCCAAAAAAGATGGAGTCACAAGGACACCAGAAAATGAAATTATACTCAGTATGGGAGACACAGACAGTATCCTACATCATGGCCTGTTTTCAAGCACAAGGCACTTCGTCTTAGTTACTGTGCCTTAAGTATTAAAGATCGGGAAGCTTTCTGCTCCTCAGTCCATGAAGCCAGTTGAATGGATTTAGAGGCTTTGCTCTTTACGTGGCTGAGCCATTGGGCAGCACGCTTCAGAGATTACAGCGTGATAGGGATCTAACACACTGACTTAACAGCCACTTGAAGCTGCCACGTTTACAGCAGCAGGTGTCAGTGTGGTAAATGCCACTATCAGTAGCACCGAGGCTCTCCTAATCCCAAACATGATCTGAACAACAATAACACTCGACTTTAAAATGTGCGAAAGCTAGGTATGTGTATGTGTATCTGCTATACAATTAATCCATCTCGTTGGATCAGAATGGAGAATTTATTTATTTATTTATTTATTTATTTTGGGGGAAGATTTTGAGAGTGGTTGTTGGTATAATACGATGGTTCGAGCTGACGGGAAGCTTACAGTACCATTCTTTACAACTACGGAGAACAGAAAAGCGGCTCAGAAAGCACAGAACGGAATTTTATTTAATAAACAATTTCATTCGTTTCTATCGTATATGCATTTTGGAGCATCTGTGAAACATGTTAGTTCCTGGTCCACTGATCTTACAGCAGCTATAAATAATCATTCTCTCACCAGCCTCCCTCCTTTCTATCCGTCTTTAATTTTTTCTCACATCACTGATTTCTGAGAGTGGCTGTTGGTATAACATGATGGTTCGAGCTGACAGGAAGCTTAACCACTCTCTCCAACCACGGTGAACAGAAAAGCAGCTCTGAAGCAGATACTGAGACTATAACAGGCATCAAACAGACTGATGGAAACTGGACAGATTCACTCTGTCCACTCTTCAGCTGTTCAATTGAAGTGGACGGTGAATGTACACTATGCTACTACAATAACCCCAGTGTTAACTCTACACACTGTCCGAAAAAATATCAACATTCTGGATTGTAAAGCACTAATAAGACACAAACATGACCTTCAAAGTCCATTTATATACATTTAATACTCTAGAACTGGATTAAGAGGTGGTGGTAGGTTCAAGTGGTTAAGGATCTAAGTCACTGACTAGAAGATCGGGGTTCAGGCCCTAGCACCACCAAGCTGTCACTGCTGGGAGCTTGAGTAAGATCCCCTAACCCCCCATGCTCTAGGGGCGCTGCATCAAGGCTGACCCTGTGCTCTGACCCCAACCTCCTAGGATGGGATATGTGAAAAAAGTTTTTCACTGTATATGTGAAATCCTGATCCCACACTGGCCCTTTGCGGATAAGACTGGACACACCTTTATTAGATATTGTCAAAATCTCTGATATCGACAATATTTAAACAAAAGGTTTTCATTCATTTATTAACAGAACGCTCATCTAGCTTCTTTAACTCTTTTACCCAGAGTCCAAAAAAGGAATTTCTGCCTCGTTTTTCGCCATGTCCATGTTCAGTAGTGAATTTCTTTGTTACTTCACACTGCACAGCGGCGGTTAACGGCTCATATGAATGTAGACACTCAGCGTTTAAGAATTTGTAAGCATTTCTATTTTTACCTAGCCTAAAACAAGCAATATGTTCATGGCAACGTTGATATCAACCAACATTTCTGCTTCTCACCGAGATGCTCCAAGCATCTACAATCTGAAGGTGTTCATCTTCAACTGTGTAAGGTTATAAACACACTGCAAGCCCTGACTCGTTTTATATCGGACTCGCGGCCAGAAAATAATTCATACGTTTAAACTGATTGAAAATGTCATTTCATTTCTCTCTGTGATCTGAACGCACCACAGCTACCGAGACCGGATCGTGCAAAAGCCCCCAAAAAACATGAACTATGGGCTTACACTGTATATAATATAATGTACTGTATATAGGTAGATTGTGAACATATGCTTGACGTACTGCAAATCATAAAAATAGCTCCTGAGTGTGGCTTTAGTGGGAGACGGGTAGCTTTTTCTTTGTGTTTTAATGGAGTCCATGACGCAATGCCTGCCGAGGTTCGGGTTTTATTTCAAACGCTGCCCAGCGAGACAAGTACAGCGAGTTCCTTTCTGAACAAGACTAGGCAGGCTTACTTCTTTTTTTTTCCCAGCCGGCAGTCAGCCGAGAAGTTGTTCGCATTACTTTACCGAAACTTGAGAAGCGTCGTATAGAGGTATTTTTCTCACACTCATATTCTGATAAATCTCCCATGACGGGAGCAAATACGACTCGGAGCCGATTGTTCTGTCTCCTGGCCAATAAGCTCCCACTCTGTTTTCCAGCCAGAGCTTCGCTTCATCATGCAAAGGACAGAACACCATTAAATAAATGACATTTAATACTCTTCTCCGCAAGAGGGAATAAATCCAGGCGAGGATCCCACCTGTGGGAGTGTCTCTGCCTCTCCGACTAAATGTACTCCTAATGTGCCTTTTCTTTCTGCTCAATCTAGCAGCTATCATCAGCTTAACCGCCTCTTTTATTGAGCAGTACTTAACACACACAAATAAAAAGCGAGTGGCTGGGAGAGGGGCTCAGGGGCTTGGGTTTCTATTTCAGAGCACCTCTTGAACATCTGAGCACACTTGAACGTCACAGAATTAATGCAAGCGTTAATTGAGTGCTATGGTAATGTGTTTCCTTCGTTATTTATCCGAGTCTGATCACTGAATGATTTGATTCGGAATCCTTCACAACTAAATGAAATCAGACATAAATAGGAAACGTCTTGTTGCACTTAAAGTAGTACATTCAAATTAGTTTTTAAGGAAGCAGGCCACATGTGTGATTAAGTTAGGGATCGATTATATTTTCTAATTGTTAAACAATGACACTAATAATCAATCAAATAATCAATCATCAGCAGCCTTTCTTTATTCCCCGCCTTTCATTTTTCTCTCTTTAATAAGTTAAAACAATGCAGCTTGCCATGTTACAGAGACACTAAGTCTTCCGTCCTGAAGAAGATTCACACTTATCTATGAGTGCTACCAAGCTGGATCCCTTCCAACAATGCTAAATATTGTTTTTAAATCTATTTACACATGTATAGCTTACAGAAAGTACAGAAATTATAATGTGTCAGAAAAAGAGCATTGATGGAAACCTCGAAGATGGAACAAACGTCAGATCGGCCGAACACTTTCCGACCAATCAGATACGAGACTTCTGCGATTAATATAGATTTTTTTTATAGACTTCTTCGTGTAATCATTTTGTCTAGTCTGTTTAGTACTAATTATGTATTATTTACAAACAAAAGTGAATGATGAATAAATAAATAACTGTGAGAGAATCATGTCGTTTTCCTGTATCTTTCTCAGCATATGGTTTAGAATCTTCATATGCTTATTATATTCATTTATTTAATGGCTTTTAATGGCCCACCACCCATCCCAGCTTCAGTCTTTTTCCTTTGATTTCTGCTGTGTGTGTGTGTGTGTGTGTGTGTGTGTTTGGTGTTCGTGTAAAAGAAAGAGGTGGTTATGTTAACGGCATACGTCGATCATGTTCCCATCCAGGCTGGCCATCTGTGCAGCATGCGACCCACCATTGCGACAGATGCCCCGGGAAATAAACACAATATTTCTCCCATGCTTTTGTCACAAACACACACTGGCAGTGAAGCGGCGACAGACTGAGACGAGGAGAGTGAGGGCCATGGACATCATTCCTGCACAGAGTCAGTGTGGGGAAGAGGGAAGAGGATCATGATTGGTGGAAGAAAAGCATGTCCATAACCAGGCCTAAGTCATTCTCTCTTCAGGGATCTAAATACACATTTCCTCTCTCTCTATCTCTCTCTATCTCTCTCTCTCTTTCTGTCTGACTCTCTCTCTCTCTGACTTTGTCTGCCTGTCTCTCTCTCTCTCTCTCTCTCTCTCTCTTTCT
The DNA here is from genome assembly GCF_019097595.1 of Hemibagrus wyckioides. NCBI lineage: Eukaryota > Metazoa > Chordata > Actinopteri > Siluriformes > Bagridae > Hemibagrus > Hemibagrus wyckioides. Next base: position 6,027,966 of record NC_080721.1, on the reverse strand, counting down.
GTCTGACTCTCTCTCTCTCTCTCTCTCTGACTTTGTCTGCCTGTCTCTCTGTCTATCTCGCTCTCTGTGTCTGTCTCTCTGTTTGTTTGTCTGTCTGTCTCTCTTTCTCTCTCTCTATCTGCCTGTCTCTCTGTCTGTCTGTCTACCCCCCTCTCTCTCTTTCACTCTCTGTCTCTCCCTCTCTGTCTGTCTGTCTCCTTCTCTGTCTGTTTCTCTTTCTTTCTCTCTCTCTCTCTCTGTCTTTCTCTGTCTGTCTCTTTCTCTCTGTCTCTCTCTCTCCCTGTCTGTCTGTCTCTCCCTCTCTCTCTGTCTATCTGACTCTCACTGTCTGTCTCTTTCTCTCTCTCTGTCTTTCTCTGTCTGTCTCTCTCTCTCTGTCTTTCTCTGTCTCTCCCTCTCTCTCTGTCTGTCTGTCTCTCTCTCTCTCTCTCTCTCTCTCTCTCTCTCTCTCTCTGTGTGTCTGTCTGCCTGTCTCTCTCTCTTTGTCTCTCTCGCTCTCTCTTTCTCTCTCTCTCTTTCTGTCCCTAGGCTCAAAGATCTGAAAACCCTGAGATGGATGTCTGTGAGTATGTATGTTTGTATGAGAGTAAAAAGAGAGTGAGAGAGAGAGAGAGAGTGCTACAGCTGCTGTTGTGTCCTAATGATTCTTCAGCATCACCCAGAGGAGTGAATCTCACCAGGTGACTGCCAGATGCTGACATCTTCCTTTAGGCTGCTTAGCCTAATAATAATGTTACCTATTTTAGCTTTCCCAGGAGATGTGCGGTGACACATGGCTAAATTGACAGGATTATTAAGAAATTCACTTCTTTTTAAATAACAATTTTCCTCGCTTGTCTCTAAATATTGTCATATCTATTCTACCTGAACGAGTCAAACAACAAGGAAGAAATGTCTGCGCCTCCTATCAAGAATTATTTTCATTTTGTGAGTTAAATCAAATAGATTTATTTCATTTATTATTATTTATGTTTACTGTTTATTATTATTTAAGATTTATTATTAGACTTATTTCACAAATACGATTACAACATTTTTAGTTTTCTTTAGTTGCTCAGAAATATTTCATTCCACTTGATTTTTCTCCAGTGTGTGTACATGTCATATGCATGTGTACTGTATTGTGTTATTGTATATGTTGTTTAAGGGAAAGCCCATTAAATATCGCTGTGGCTAAATTCAGAAAAAATCAGGTTTTGGTCAAAACTGAATATTGCACTTATAACAAATGTGGACAATTTTAAGAAACCATTTATAATCATTCTACAATGTGGAATGTTTTTATTTACCTAATCTAACTTCTTGTTTTCAATCCAATTTAATACCGCTGATTCATTTCCCTGAATGCGTCATTGGGCATCAAGGCAGGATACACCCTAGACGGAGTGCCAACCCATCGCAGGGCACACACACACATTCCGGGCAATTTAGAGACTCCAATCAGCCTAGAAGCATGTCTTTGGACTGTGGGAGGAAACCAGAGCACCCAGAGGAAACCCACCAACATGGGAGAACATGCAAACTCCACACACACAGTGAGCAGGAGTGAGACTCGAACCCAGGACACTGGAGGTGAACATGCTAATCACTAAGCCACTGTGCTGCCCACCTCTGATTCATATTCATGCAAAAGACAAACATACACCGATCAGGCATAACATTATGACCGGTGAAGTGAATAAGACTGATGATCTCCTCATCATGGCACCTGTTAGTGGGTGGGATATATTAAGCAGCAAGTGAACATTTTGTCCTCAAAGTTGATGTTAGAAGCAGGAAAAATGGACAAGTGTAAGGATGAAGGGACAAATTGTGATGGCTAGACCACTGGATCAGAGCATCTCCAAAACTGCAGCTCTTGTGGGGTGTTCCCGGTCTGCAGTGGTCAGTATCTATCAAAAGTGGTCCAAGGAAGGAACAGTGGTGAACCGGTGACAGGTTCATGGGCGGCCGAGGCTCATTGATGCACCTTGGGAGTGAAGGCTGACCCGTGTGATCCGATCCAACAGACGAGCTACTGTTCAAATTGCTGAAGAAGTTAATGCTGGTTCTGATAGATGGAAAGGTGTGCCTCAAACACAATATTAGTGGTGTATATCAGTTCAGAAAAGTCTGTAGATTTTATTCTGTAGAAGAAATCTGAATAGTGGACAAACTACTATAAGCGTTTGATCAGACTATATGAATGATTAGCATATCAAATATTTTCCGAAATTTAAATGAACTTTGCCATACTTGTGGGATCCCTGCTATCATAAACTTTTTCCAGTTCCCTGGCAGCACCCTCCGCTCCTTTATAGATGGAATAAAGAAAGAAGAGCAGGATGAATGTTTAAGAAATCACCGTCTGGATTGTTCTTTTGTCCCAGAAATGTGTGCGGAAAAGAATCACCTCTTCTCTCATGGCAAATGGAGCATGAAGTGGACCAGGAGCTATAAACGCTGATGCAATCAACGTGCTCCAATAACGTGTGAAATGCAAAGCACTCCGATCTGTGAGAACAAGGCGACAAGAGCGCGAGGGCGCAGACGGCGCAATGATGCATTCAGCAGCCCAAGTGCCCTATTTCAAGGGTACTATAAGAGCAACGGGTGAATCTACGGTGTCCTGATGTGCCACGATAGTGTTAATCATGTTTTTTTCCAATTTCCTTTTGTGCTGTCTGATGAAGCAGGTTGGGGGAAAAAAATATTTATTAAATTAAAGAAGCAAGCAGTGAAGTGGGCTACGGGTGCATCTGGAAGAAAGCATCAAGATTCAAGTGCCAGGAAGTCAGTTATCAGTGGAGTATGAAAATGCTTTAAGAGCAAAAAAAATAAAATAAAATAATACGCCGTATCTGCGAAGGTATCTACAGTTTTATCTTCCAAATGCCATTTCCACATTCTGAAAACTGCTGATACTGATGTTATCTTTAAAAAGGAAAATGCCACGATGACAGCAGAGCCATTCGCTTCCGTTCACCTGATTCTATGCAAATGTTCTACAAACGTCTAAAGAAAATGCCTGAATATAGCAAAAAAATAAAGTTTCTACGCGTGGCGAAGTTGAAGTATTGCCACGGGAAAGGCGTGCTAAAAAGAATAAATGATGCTGGAGACGTTTCGGGTTTTGCTAAGCTCCGAGGTTCAAATCTGGTGACCTGTGAATTCGTATCGTATGGAGACCAATCGAAGATCGACGCGCCACAGCGTGACCTTTTTTTCAGAAAAACCGTGATAAAGGAAGCGGCGTCGCATCATCCTGTTTTATACAACATAGCTTTATACGACGCCGTTGCAACAACAGTGCAAGCAAGTTGGACTCCATAATGTGTGTGTGTATGTGTGTGTTGGTTAGCATGGGCTTTAACACTCACACTCTTTAGACATTCCGACAGCAAAGCACTTCTGCAGACGGCAGTACTGGCAGCGGTTCCTCGTCACCTTGTTGATAATACAGTTCTTGTCCCTGTGACATGTGTACACCATGTTCTTCTGGATGCTCCTGCGGAAAAAACCCTGAAAGGTGAGAGAGACAGAAAGAAAGAATGTCCAGTATTAGTAAATCCATCCATGCATTGTCTATACCCGCTTTATTTCTAATCAGGGTCACGCTGGAGCCTACCCCAGCACATACTGGGTGAAAGGCAGGGGTATACCAGTCCATCACAGGACCACACATATAGACAGACAACCACACACACTCATTCATTCTTATGGGGAATTGAGAATCACCAATCATACATGTTTTCGGACTGTGGGAGGAAACCGGCGTACCCCCAGGCAAGCACGGGGAGAACATGCAAACTCCACACAGAAACTGCCTGTTCGAACCCAGGATTCGAACCCAGGACCTTCTTGCTGTGAGGCAACAGTGCTAACCACTAAGTCACCACGCTGCCTTTTGTGTTGGGACTGGGATCCCACGGGATGCCACCAAAATGCAGCACAAGTGACTTTCAGGTGCAAGAAAGCAGACAGATATGAAGAAAGAAATACCTCAGTACCTCATTTACATTATTTGCTATATTTACAGCATCCTGAGTAACTGCCTGGTCATATATATGTGTGTATATATATATATATATATATATAGACCTGGATCTGCATGATTTCATGTATTGAACCTGCCTGAATGATCCGTTGTACTGGTGTTAATAAAATGAATGGTGTATATGCCTTTGAAAAAATATAAACACGTATTCTTATGGACTTGCTGATTCAGGTGCAGATATGGATATTCAGAGCACTCAAAACGTACAGATATCTCTATTGAGATACATTACACCCATAATGCATATACACAAAGAGCTAGAATTGTAGAAACTTCCCTACAACACTGACAAACGTATAGTTTAGCCTTAGAAGACAGCAATACGTATACGTATATGATGTATCAGGTAAAAAGCAGAGTATAAATGAGGATTTTAACCCTAAATTTACAGTATGATACAAGTGCATGCTTAAAATACACTCAAGTATTCCAGAAATGATGATTTTTCATATATATTTATAAAGAAAACAACCAGTGTGAGTCTATACAGCGGTAATATTTAAAACCTTAAGCAAATAGCGTGTATATTAAATATATAGTATATCCCATCACATAAAGTCTCTCACGCGTGAGCCGATATATTTTATAGCTTTTGATGAATCACAATCATAATGAATAAACTCATAATGCAGCAAGTCATTTCCACAAATCTTCCGCGGTGAAGTTCTGTCATCCTAAACAAATCAAGGATGTCCAAGTAATTAAAGCAGCTTTATGGGAATTTCTGCTACGTGACAAACAGGCCCTGTGCTGAAGAGTTAATAGAATTCGTTAGAGAAGGCTCTATATTTAACACAGCCATCTGTTTTCCTGATTTTATTTACCGTGTCTGTGCGACTGTGTTTATTCTACCTGGTTTAATATCAGTACAAGAATCCGAACTATCTCCTTATTTTTTAAGGAATATTATTTAACATTGTATAAAACCAAACAAATGTAAAAGGTTGCATGTTCGTATTATGAATAGTGGTCTAAACTGAATAAACCAGCTTCAGTGATTTCCTCAGAATGAATATTACATTTTTCTGCCTCGATCCATTTGACTGGCACAGAAACACAAAAATGACAGTGGTTTCCTTGGAAGAGGACGTTTTAAAAAATCCTTAATGGTTTTATAGTGAATATTAATATGTTATTGCTCCACCGAGGGCGGCGGTGACGATTAGTCATGTGCGGGTGTATGCACACACTCGCCGAAGCATGTATGTATGTCTTTCCTGAGGACGACTGAATTTCCATTTGCCTTGCGCTCCGAGTGACTGATGGGACCTTATGCTTTCATTAGAGGCTAAGCAGAATGCATGATGGTTAATGTATTTGAGAGAAGAGCAGAAATAGCCAAGTCCAAAGCCTATCGCCTCTGCCAGTAGCGTCCCTCGACTGACATCATGTGACCTCTCTGAGGTCAAGCCGGCCGCTTTATGAAGTATCCTTCATTCAGCTAATAGACGTCTTTATTCACGGTGATCTCAGCTTCCTACGCATCACTCGTCCTCTGATGGATGAAGATGGGAAAGGGTTTTGGATAGCAGATGCTTATTGTGTTCAGCCTGGCTGCCATGCCCAAGGCTACAGCAGTGATGCATCACCAGAGGCCCCCATCATCCCAGTGACCACAGCGGTCACAAGACACGCTGACTTGCTCCCCTTGAAACATACATTTGTGTCGACATTAAGGTTCAAAGGTTTGGTCCAACTAGCCTTTCTGACTTCATAATTTATCACCAAAAAATAAAAAATAAAAAAATAAAAACAAACAAACAAACAAATAATAAAAAATAAATAAAATAAAATAAATTAATTAATTGCATTTATTGTTAGGTAAAATTTTTTTTAATTCTTTTGGAAATGTCTAAATAATCTTCCATAAATTATTTTGTGTTTTGAAAGGGCTATGAAACAAAGAAAACTAAAATAAAATGAGATATTTTTAAAAGGTTTTTTAAAAGAAATTGTACTTGTTATGTATAGTTTGTCAATAATTCAATTTAGATTTATTTATTTATTTATTTATTTATTTTTGGTTCAATAAATGGAAAAAAAATGGATTTTTGTTTTTTATTTTTAAAGTATCATGAAACAGAAAATCATAGCCTGGACACAAACTTTTGGACTGTATTGTATCTGTACTGGCAGTACAGTTGAGCAGTTTCCCGGGTTCGATCCTGATCTCAGGTTATGGACAAGTTTTGCAAGGTCTCCCTATGTCCAGGTGGATTTGCTTAGAGTTCTAAAATGTATGTAGACATAAGTGTTCCTGGAATAGGTTCTGGATCCACTGGGCCCCTGACCAGAATAAAACACAGAATAAGTGAGCTCTGTGACAGAACGTCTACCACTGTTGCTGTTATTAAGAAGAATAAAAGCATTTGGAAACCCTTTGGCTTTCTCCGCGTTTTCATTTGAGTGTCTCATCCGTACTCCTGGTTTCGGTCTCTCTCTCTGCCTCTCTGATTGAGAGTTACCTGTGATTAAAGTGACCCGGAGGTGCTGATGCTTTGATAATTCCCGGGTTGCTCGGCTGTGGCCGGTTTTGTTCTCGGACGACTTAGACCAGGTGGCATGTAAACGGAGTAGATTAATGGACAAGATAGCGGTGGCCTGTTCATGAGCGCGTCTTTGATGAGAGTCCAGCTCATTGTAGTGATACAGAGATAAGCGCCGATCAACGTCAACCGGGCTTAGTGTAGATCTTCTTCCGAGAACCTACCTTCATCACGGGGAGCAAAGCAACCTGCCCCCTCCTCACTTTGTCTCTCTCTGTCTTCCTCTCCCATGTAAACAGCATCTTAACTAGGATCATTATCTTCCATCTTGTTATTTTAATGGTGGCAGGATAGGGTGACACGAGAGGCTAAAGCATTGCTGGGCTTCTCATTTACGGATTAAAAAAACTAAAGTGCTGCCAATCAATTATTTACTCGTCACACCCCCTATCCACCACCACCCCCCTCGCGGGTGGTTCTTTGTATAGCCTGAGCATTCAGTACGGGATTAGTTTTCTCTTAATCGCGCAGACATCTTATCGTGGCGGCCGAAAGCAGAGAGGACACCGGAGACCCTGGAGAGAAAGCGAAAGAGATGGCTGCAACTCAGATATTAATTACACCTGTAGAGCTCTGGAGTAAGGTGATGGGAGAGACGGAGGAGGAGGAAAGTTGTATCAGGTTACGGCTAGCTGAGCAGAATGGAACAAGAGGGAAGGATGTCGCTGTCGGCCTTTGTGAGTTTCTCTGTCGAACACGGAAGAGGTGAGGACCAGGTGGAGCTGAAAAACTGGAGTAAAGAACTGCTCGGGGATAGAAAAAGAAAAGGGGGAGTCATGGTGCACACAAAAGCGCCCATTGTCCTCTCATTTCAAACATGAAATCCCAGAAGATAACGGGGTTTTGAAGAAAAACCCGGTCTTTTCAACGGCTCAACAAGACGAACAAGAGACCCTCGATTACTCTTCACCTCTCTTGCCTTTGCCTGAATTTCTTTCTCTCTTGGTCGTGTTTGCTGCTTCTTTTGTTTCCACTCTTTTCCTGGACCTTTGCTTTACAAAACCTCAGATAGACAAACCTTCAAGAAGTTCTCATACGATGCTTTTTGCTTTCCTGTTGCTCTGGTTGCCTGAGTGCCTGGTAGGGTTGTGAGTTGTGGTCTTTACGCCAAATGAACCTACGTTTGGAACAAAATAGTCTGCAGCCACCAAGATTTAGATTTCTAGCAAATATCCACAAACAAATAGAGAGTGCAGGTGCAGATGGTGAACATACACTGTATAGAGAACCTTTTTGTAAAAATTGCAAAGAAAGCGAGATGATGGAGTGGAAAATGGAGTGCCATGTCATGAGAAAAAGCCATACTGCAGATACTCCAAATGAAAAATATGTGCACACCATGGTGGCCTTGCTCCCCATGCAAGGACTGAGAAACTGACAGAAGAAAGACACGTCTCCCTGATCCAATTCTTTAACTTTCTGGGCTAGTTTTTTGCGGCTGCTGAAATTTAGTTGTTCTGGAACTTTAGCTAAGACTTGGCAACCCTGCTGTCTGGGCAAGAAAATCCAGTCTAGTCTAAGAATTGGGTCCATACAGGTCTTGACCCCTTTACTATTACATCTAGCCAATGTGGATCAGTGACAGACCTAAAAGTCTTCAGCTGTCAATCATGGTAAAGAGAGACTTTCCACGTGAACAGAAATGATGGCAAAATCAGATCAGAAGCTCCTGGCTGTCTTACACTGTTAAAAAAGAATAGCTGAAACGCCACCAGCTTTTGTTGGTCCTTCTTTTTATACTAACCGCTGTGTCTGACACGAGGAACGTCAGGAAACAACAGAGCAACATGACATCAATGTCTGCCTTCTACCCTGAGCCTGTGGCTACCTGATACCACTTTTAAAAGATTGATGCAATTTAAAAAGAGCTTGTGGGGAGAAAGAAAAAACAACACCTCGGCTAGCTTATGAATCATGCTGGCATTCGGTACGCAAGTGAAGATCTGATTTGTGTCATACCATCAAACGCAAACCCTCCAATACATAACCTTCCCTCTGGGGCTTTGCAAACTGTGTCATCATCAGCCACGTTTTTGTAATGATAATCAGAGCAGCATCATTACATTTCAAGTGCATGATCTAAATGATATTGTGCGTGCATCAAAAACAGCTTGACATTCCCTGCACCCTCCCAGTGTCCTCCTTGATTTAAAACCTGACAGAAACTGCATTTGATCTCCTTTTCACTCAGACCTGTCACTCCTTGATGCTGATTTGACACTGATCATCTGCTCTGCCTGCCCTTGACGCCTTCGACGGCATCGGATTCCGAATATAAAAACGACGGGACGTCTTCCTCTACATAAACAACCCAAAAGACGTAACGCGCAAAAAGGATAATATCGAAGAACGACAGCATTATAAACAAAGAGGGTGACAAAAGACACAAAAGAGAGCTGGAGAATAAAGATGGCAGCTATACGATCGAATCCATTTTTTCTGCCCCGTGTGTTAGATGCTCTTATGAGCAGAGCGGAGACGCTCCATTTGGTTTCTCTTGTGAAAACCTCGCAATGCTTCCACCTTGTTGACAAATCACATTAGCAGGGTGTGTGTTAGCAGTTTGCCGAGATTACTACCATAGGCAGTCAAAACACACTCAGCAAGGCTAATATCACCCTTTGCCTCTTCTCACTTTCCCTGCCTGTCCTCTCGCTTTACGTTCCGAATGGCTCGATCCGTCCTTTCTCTCTTCCGCTCTCTGAGCAGCAGCAGCAGCAGAGGCTATGGCTGTATCTCATTGTTATAGCACTACACTCAGACAGCAAAGAGTAAATAAAGGTATTAAAACCCATCTCAGGGAAAGTTATGCTCCCACGAGGTGGTGTTGAAATACAGTGAGCGAGTGTATCCTGCTTCGTGAAGCAGCTCGGAAAGCCGCGAGCATGAGTTAAGGATACCGAGTAATACAGAGCATCTTTATTCGTTCTGCTGAGCCAGAAGTCATTTATATTAGGAAAGTAGAACAGGGAAATTAACAACTAACCTATAAATACCTAAACTAGTGTATAGAGAAATGTCTGATCAGTTGTTTTGTGCTTATATTTTGTTCTGATTTCCTTTCTTTCAGTTTCAGTCATGTGTTTTAATTGGTTTGTTACCTTAATGTGTTCACCTGTCAATCATATGTCTTGTATTTCCTGGTTTTGACTCCCTATTTACCTATTTTCTGATCATACTAGTTAAATGTTACCTGTCAGTGTTCTTATCCCTACAATAGATTTAATACATGCACTGGATACATTTGCAAGTCCTGACTCATCTGGCCACATGTTAAAGAACAACACAAAACACTGATTCTACATTCTACCAGCATGTGCCATCAATCTGATCAGTCTCTCAACAAGGGCAAGTGAGGACAAGAGGAACAACCTTTTGGCAGGAAAACGTCGTATTTCCACTCTTTGTCAGAAAATGGGCGTGATGACAGCCTCCATCTGGACTGTTGTGTAGAGCAGAGCTGTGGGATTGTACATTCACAGAAGAGATTACTCTTATCTATGACCTAATGTCAGGGTTATCCTTTGTCCCCGGAGAAACAAAGCAAATGAGTTCTGTATTAAGAGAGTCGCTATCCGATCTGGTTCGGAAATACATCCATTTCTGGATGTCGATCCATCCCGATGATTTACTGCACTTTCCAGAGCATCAGAGAAAAGTTGACAAAAATACATCCAAGGCAGCAGAGACAATCACTTAGGCATACTGGAGGACCATCTATCCATAGTGTAGGGTAGAGCATCACACAGACAGGCAGGGTCATCCCAGGAATATCCATAATCACAGACTGAAGAACAAGTGAGGGTCAAGACACAAAACACAGGGATGTGGTAGCTTAGTAGGGATGGTTAGGGTGTTGGACTACTGATCGGAAGGCCATGAGTTCAAATCCCAGGTCCACCAAGCTGCCACTGCTGGGCCCTTGAGCGAGGCCCTTAACCCTCAGTTGTATAAAATGATATAAAAATGTAAGTCATGCTGGATAAGGGCGTCTGCCAAATGCTAGAAATGTAAAACACAGGACAGAAATATCTACTGGGTCATGATGCTAAACAACACACAATTCTATTTAACAATTCTTTGCCAAGGAAGAAGAGGGTTAGAATAAACAAATTAAAGGTTAAACTCAGAACAGGTGACTACATTAGGTATCAGACACTGACGAATAGGACTATGTGTAAGTAAACTGTGTATAGTTTATGAATCATGTGTTCATGTTGCTCACTTCAATCACATGAAATAGATAGATAGATAGATAGATAGATAGATAGATAGATAGATAGATAGATAGATAGATAGATAGATAGACAGACAGACAGATAGATAGATACTTTATTCGTCCCAGCAGTATCCACAAGCACAGTTAATAAATATAACAAAAAATACTAAATACTCGAATTTAAGGGTACAAAAATATAACAAAAAATAGAAAAAAATATATATAACAAAATATAACAAAAAAATATAACAAAATATAACAATATAAAATATAACAAAAGAATATAAGAAATATTATAATAATATAAGAATATAAGAATATAATAAAATAAATATGACAAAAAATATTAAATACAGAGATTTAAAGTTATGTGCAAATCGATGTACGCGTCAGATTTAAGTAGATTCAATGAGCTAATTTTTTCCCCCTCACAGGACAGGAGCAGAGACAGAACCAAAAAGAAACGAAACGAATTGGACATGGAGGGGCATTTGTACTGTACCATCTATAGTAATCTCATGAAATGAAAGTAAAAGAGGAGAGGAGTTTTAATAAAGATGTAAATGTGTCCTAATCATGAACTGAATCTAAATTGCAACCAAAAAAAACCCCAAAGTGAGCCGTGTTACTGCCACTCCAGGGTTTCTGATTCGATCCTGAGCATGAGAACTAGGTATTACGGTGTCCCGTGCCTGTCTGTCTTTCCTTTGAGTCCTCAAGAACCCTGAACACTTCGCATATTTTGCACATTTAACCACTTACACATTGCAGAAGTACAGAAATAGCCTTTATTTGTCACACATACATTACAGCACAGTGAAATTCTTTCTTCGCATATCCCATCCTTGGAGGTTGGGGTCAGAGCGCAGGGTCAGCCATGATACAGCGCCCGTGGAGCAGAGAGGGTAAAGGGCCTTGCTCAAGGGCCCAACAGTGGCAACTTGGCAGTGCTGGGGCTTGAACCTCTTCCAGTCAACGACCCAGAGCCTTAACCACTTGAGCCACCACCGCCCCAGAATATATACTGTTCAGCGCTATTCTGTCTTTATTGTGTGTTTTGTGTGTCTGTCCTGTTTTGTCTTCTGTCCTACACTGTTTCCCCTTGGTTTACACTTTATGTAGCTAGGACAACTCCTTAGCTCTGTGCTGTTTCATGTAGCTCTACAGTACGTTGTTAGATGTAGCACTGGGGTCCTGGAGAAACATGTCTCATTTCGCTGTGTACTGCATCATCTATATATATATATATATATATATATATATATATATATATAAATATATATATAAATGTATTGAAACGACAATAAAACCTTGACTTGCTTCCAGTTTCCTTCCACTGTCCAAAAACAAGCTAATAGATGTGTGTAGTAGTAAATCACCCCCAGTCATGATCGAGTGTGTGAATGGTGAAGCTAAGACCATAGTTTTCTTTACTAATCATCCAATTATACTGACTACAAATCAAACTAATCATCCGATTCCTAAAGTATATCCATAAACAAATGTAATGTAAAGGTAAATATATTGTGTCCTGGGTTTTTAGAGACAATTAATTCTGGCATCACAGTATGTAAGTAAATGAACAAAAAACAAACAACTAACTTATAGAATATACCCCACATTTATTTTTTCTTTGTTTGCCCTTGAAGGATTTTATTCTTTTCACTGAGGAAACAGCAGAAGATTAAACGGAATACGAAGACAGAGGACGAACGCCAGAAAGATCCCAATGTCAAAAAGGATTTTGGCTTCGAGTCACAAAAAGCAAGCAGACTACCTCGTCCTTAGAGCCCGACTTTGGCTTGGTTTTCGAGACTGCGTGTCCTTTCCACACTGCCTCAGATGCATATGCATGCTCTTCTGGTGGCCCATATGCTTCCATGCCATTTTACCAATTCTAATCAGACGTCTGAGTCTATATCAAACAAAGGGTCACGTCAAACCATGCTAATGCTGCTCCTCAGACAGAGGGAAGAAAAGCACCCATAAACAAACGCCAGCATGTAAACCCATCTGCTCAGACTGTGTTTGTGGTTTTTTTTATGCCTCTGTAAAGCGTTGAAGCAGAGAATGAAGGATCAGAAATGTTTAATGAACAAAAATTAGGAAAAGGAGACGCTATATGAGACGCTACGATGATTTTAAGATTTGGATAGTGGAGCGAATGTGTGATCTGTAAGGAATAAAACATTGTTTGGAAGTTGCTGTAGGAAAATAATCAATGATAGAGCGTGTCGAAGTGTTTATTCCTCTAAGATTACAGAAATTTGACAGTGATTCGATTTTTTTTGGATAAAGGCAGAACATGTCGTACTTTTTTTTATCCATTTATAGTTTCAGTTACACAAGCAATCTAGATGAGGTAAGCTTGATAAGGCAGTAAATAATAATTATTTTCTCAACTCATCTTCAAGTTAATAAGACAAAAAAAGTGCAGTTTATTTCAGAGAAACCGCAACACCCTCTGCTGTATTTTTTTAATATATAATATATTTAATATATATTTTTTCTGTTTATTTTTCCTCTTGTTCTTTATAGCTAATTCATTTTATTTTACTTTTAATATATATATATATATATATATATATATATATATATTTATATATATATAATTCCATTATTTTTTAATCTATTCTATTGGATTTCTATTTTCCTTCCATTTGACTTTTATTTCATTAAAGTCATACTCTAATTCAAAGACAGCTAATTCAATTTTATTTTATTTTTACTTTTAATTTCTATTATATTTTATTATAAATTATTCCATTATTTTAAATCTACTCTATTGTATTTCTATTTTCATTTCATTTCATTAAAAAGTATTTCACTGCACTATGTTTTTATTTTCTCTGTTCATTTTTCCTCTGTTCTTCACAGCTAATTCAATTTTATTTTATTTTTATTTTAAAATTCTATATATATATATATTTTTTTTTTAAATCTATTTTGACTATGGACATATAAGAAGATATGCACATACAATAACAAATATAAAAATGTCTATCTATAATAGAGATCTATAATAATAATAACATGTCGACTAAAATACATGCTGGTAGTGACTGCTACTGTTATAAGAGCTACTGTATCACTGGACATAAAGCTTTATAATGACTCATGACAGCATGTCATCTAGCATGATACAAGGTTAAGTGCTTCCTGTTATGATCCTTCAAAATTGACACAAACATATACACACTATCTCTCTCTCTCTCTCTCTCTCTCTGAACAGGAAAAGGAAAAGGCATCTGCCCCCAGCACCAGTCTACACAGAGCTACGTATACAGACATAGGACACAGAAAGGACGTATAATCCCCGTTCTAATCCTGTCAAGTCACTGTTGCTGAAATCAAACGTCAATCCAGCATGAGTTCTGCTATTTTTATCCTCTTTCTCTCTCTCCCTCCCTCTTTCGCTTCACCCCACCCTCCCTCCGAATCGCACTCCTCCTTCCCGTCCTCGTTTTGAGTGCATGTAGAGCGCTAATCTCCATTGTATTCATCATATTCTCCAAAACAAACAGATTTTTTTTCTCAGCTGGAATGCTTCTCTCGAGAGCCGGGAGACAGAGAGAGAGAGAGAGAGAGAGAGAGAGAGAGAGAGAGGCAGATAGAAAAACAGCAAGAATGCATGAGGGATGGAGAAACAGTGTAAAAAAGAGAAGGAGACAGACAAAATAGGAAAGGCAAAGAGAAAAAGATAGATAGAGAGTGAAGAACAGATTAAAAGGGAGAGATAAAGAAAGAATGAGACAGAGAGAGACAGACGGAAAGAGAGCATGAGTAAGAACGGAAAAATAGAAATAGACATTAAATGAGAGAGACATAGAGGAAGATTGACAAGAGGGGGAGAGAGAGAGAGAGAGAGAGAGAGAGAGTAAGAAAAAGCAAGACAGAGAGTAATAGAAAGTGAGACAGGGACATTGGGAGAGAAAGACTGTGTGTGTTTGTGTGTGTGTGTGTGTGTGTGTATGTGTGTGTGTGTGTTCCTGAATCTACTAATAATCTGCAGGTCTGGTGCATTGATGCTCTATTTAATTTCACATATAACTGCAACTTCATTTCACTTATCTCAGTTTTCTCTTTCTTTCAAAATGCTGAATGTGTGTGTGTGTGTGTGTGTGTGAGAGAGACAGAAAGAGAGAGAGAGAGAGAGAGAGAGAGAGAGAATGAACCAAATCCTCATAAGTCTCTGCATTCCTAACATGCTTTGACTTCAAAACACACACACACACACACACACACACACAAACCACTAAGGATCCCAGCCTTATTCTCTCGCTCACTTCAGACTTCAGGACGTTTTCATAACGCTAATGAATCAGCAAATACAGCTGTTTGCACCACTGCCTCTGGTTTTTTTTCCTTTCTTTAAAAAACATCACAGCTCCCTGAAGCTCCTTTAAGGTGTGTTTAGATAAAAAACCTGCAGCGTACCTGCTGTAAAGATCTGAAATCCTTCCTATGAAACCAGTGTCATAGCATAATTACCCACACAATCCTCCTGCTGGGTGTTTCCACACACACACACACACACACACATACACACACAGCTCACTTGGAAATTATCAGACTTCATTATCAACAGACTGGTAATCATCACCCACACGCTTCCTCTTAAGGTTTCCTCTTATATCTCAGATCTAAAGTTGTAGTTCGTAAACTCGTTCTGCGGCGCACAAAGCCTGAGTGTTTAATAATTCAAAACGCTGCACACACACACACACACACACACACGGCTCGGTGCAGGCTGCAGTATGGATATTTAAAAACTCCCCATAGGCATGAAAATACAACAAGCATCTGATTGAATTATCTGCACACTCGGTGAGGGTAATAACATGAACACTGGCTCTGAAAACACTTAAAAGTCTTTAACACGCTGAACACTTCATACAGAGCTGAGGAACAGCCCAATAATGAATAATACACAGTTATATACAGATAGAGATATGTACATGTATAAACTGCACAGCTCTACACACTGACTATTAACTTCAGAAGAGAGAGAACCCTCTACTTCTGCATGAAGGTTAAAGCTGCTTTGTTAAAGTCAACAAAGGAACAGTTTATTATCTCAAATGTTACAATAATAAATGTAATTAGAAATGGATAAAAAGTTCAGTGTGTCACTCTATAATGATCTGTCTGTCTGTCCGTCCATCTGTCTGTCCGTCCGTCCGTCCATCTATCTGTCTGTCCGTCCATCTATCTATCTATCTATCTATCTATCTATCTATCTATCTATCTATCTATCTATCTATCTATCTATCTATCATGTATGTGTAGCTCTTACACTCCTAATCCTCTCTGTTGCTGGTTGTATTGTAGCTGTTGTGACACTAAATGTGTGTGTGTGTGTGTGTGTGTGTGTGTGTGTGTGTGTGTGTGTGTGTGTGTGCATACATATTTGTGTGTGTTCTTGTGTGGCCAAATTTGGGGATTAATAGAGTACTCTATACTCTACTCTCTATACTTTACTCCACTCTACTCTACTCTGTATACTCTATACAACTCTACTCATTTCTAGTCTAAAGTCACTATTCTCTACTCTCTATACTTTATTCTACTCTACTCTATTCTAGGCTACACTACTTTACTCTAATCTACTCAACTCTATTCTAGTCTACACTCTACTCCACTTTACTTAACTCTACTAAACTCTATTCTAGTCTACACTCTACTCCACTTTACTTAACTCTACTAAACTCTATTCTACACTCTACACTCTGTACTTTATTCTACTCTATTCTAGTCTACACTCTATACTCTACTCTCTATACTATATTATACTCTACTCTATTCTAGTCTACACTCTATACTCTACTCTCTATACTTTATTCTACTCTACTCTATTCTAGTCTACACTCTATACTCTACTCTCTATACTTTATTCTACTCTACTCTATTCTAGTCTACACTCTATACTCTACTCTCTATACTTTATTCTACTCTACTCTATTCTAGTCTACACTCTATACTCTACTCTCTATATTTTATTCTACTCTACTCTATTCTAGTCTACACTCTATACTCTACTCTCTATACTTTATTCTACTCTACTCTATTCTAGTCTACACTCTATACTCTACTCTCTATACTCTATTCTACTCTACACTCTATACTCTACTCTCTATACTTTATTCTACTCTACTCTATTCTAGTCTACACTCTATACTCTACTCTCTATACTTTATTCTACTCTACACTATTCTAGTCTACACTCTATACTCTACTCTCTATACTTTATTCTACTCTACACTATTCTAGTCTACACTCTATACTCTACTCTCTATACTTTATTCTACTCTACTCTATTCTAGTCTACACTCTATACTCTACTCTCTATACTTTATTCTACTCTACTCTATTCTAGTCTACTCTATACTCTACTCTCTATACTTTATTCTACTCTACACTCTACTCTCTATACTTTATTCTACTCTACACTATTCTAGTCTACACTCTATACTCTACTCTCTATACTTTATTCTACTCTACTCTATTCTAGTCTACACTCTATACTCTACTCTCTATACTCTATTCTAGTCTACACTCTATACTCTACTCTCTATACTTTATTCTACTCTACACTATTCTAGTCTACACTCTATACTCTACTCTCTATACTTTATTCTACTCTACTCTATTCTAGTCTACACTCTATACTCTACTCTCTATACTTTATTCTACTCTACTCTATTCTAGTCTACTCTATACTCTACTCTCTATACTTTATTCTACTCTACACTCTATACTCTACTCTCTATACTTTATTCTACTCTACTCTACTCTATTCTAGTCTACACTCTATACTCTACTCTCTATACTTTATTCTACTCTACTCTATTCTAGTCTACACTCTATACTCTACTCTCTATACTCTATTCTACTCTACACTCTATACTCTACTCTCTATACTTTATTCTACTCTACACTATTCTAGTCTACACTCTATACTCTACTCTCTATACTTTATTCTACTCTACTCTATTCTAGTCTACATTCTATACTCTACTCTCTATACTTTATTCTACTCTACTCTACTCTACTCTATTCTAGTCTACACTCTACTCTCTATACTCCACTGTCTATACTTTATTCTACTCTATTCTACTCTCTACACTCTACTCTATTCTACTCTACACTCTATATTCTACTCTCTATACTTTATTCTACTCTACTCTACTCTATTCTAGTCTACACTCTATACTCTACTCTCTATACTTTATTCTACTCTACTCTATTCTAGTCTACACTCTATACTCTACTCTCTATACTCTATTCTACTCTACACTCTATACTCTACTCTCTATACTTTATTCTACTCTACTCTATTCTAGTCTACACTCTATACTCTCTATACTTTATTCTACTCTACTCTACTCTATTCTAGTCTACACTCTACTCTCTATACTCCACTGTCTATACTTTATTCTACTCTCTACACTCTACTCTATTCTACTCTACACTCTATATTCTACTCTCTATACTTTATTCTACTCTACTCTACACTCTATACTCTATTGTACTCTACACTTTACTCTCTGTACTTTAATCTATTCTGGTCTACATTCTACACTTCATACTCTACACTCTATACTGTACTCTACACTCTATACTCTACATTCTTTACTCTACAGTCTATTGTTTACTCTACTCTACTACACAATCTACTCTACTCTACAATCTATTTACTCTACTCTACTGTACACTCTACTCTATACTCTACACTATACTTTACTCTACTTTAATTTACTCTACATTCTATACTCTACATTCTAATCATTACTCTACTTTTAATCTACTCTACACTTTATTTTACTCTATACTATACTCTACACTCTACAGCCTACTCTACACTCTATACGTTACTCTACTTTATTCTACTCATTACTCTGTTCTACTCTCTATACTCTACTCCTTCTCTACACCTTCAAAATGTTATTAGCCAAAAACTTGAGCAAAGATTCTAACAGCTTGCACTGTGAAAACTCTTTCCATACACATGCCTAGTACTTTTTGTTATTCATTCACATGTCTTGAATATCCTTAAAAATACAGGGAAAAAACCTCTTTCAGATATTTGACCTTGCTGTGACTGTGGCCCTGTTCTAATGCGAATTTTAGACAGACATCTGGAATCTATGGCAAATTGCTATACATGGTACAGTATATGAGGAATAAAACACCTCTGTTGTTATTGGGGGATTCTCCTATAACCCCAGCACAACCTGCCTGCTTTTACTGCTCACTTTGAAACATGGATAAAAACACATTGTTATTTTTTTTTGCATCAAAAAAGGTGACACAGCAGTAAGGAAGGCTTTCCATGAAAATTTAAAAGGCAGTTAAGCCCAAAACGCTCATTCCTGTACTTGAGAACTGATCTTGCTCGTGTTCGGCTTACCTTGCATCCCTCGCAGGCGCTGACGCCATAGTGGTACCCAGAGGATTTGTCCTGGCACACGAAGCAGGGCTTGTAGACGCGTGGAGGGGGCAGGGGCGAGGGCGGGCTGGGCACCAATTCCTCCGAACTACTGCTTTGTGTCTCGATGGCTGCGGGCAAGACAAGAACAACAAAATACAAAATTACACACAAAAACCGTAAAGATAACACATGGTACCATTGTGGACAAATATTTATCAGGAACACCAATCCTGCAGCCAGGCTGTAGAACCATGTAGAGTTATTTCATGAATATAAATCCCATAAATATGAATAATGACCATATTTGTCTGGTTTTATCTTTCATCATGTTGCTACTCTGCTATGAAGACTAACACTGATTACACACATGACAATAAAGCTCCAAAGCACTATTTGACTTACTACAGCAAACACTTATTAGCATTAGCATCACTAACTCACATAGCCTGTACATTCAATATCTTATTTAATACCTTAGTTTACACCTCTTGAATCTGATTGAAGTTCCAGCTACATGGTTTATATCAATGACTATGTTCTAATACATATTAGCTCAAGTGGTTAAGGCTCTGGGTCACTGACAGGAAGATTGGGGGTTCAAGCCCCAGCACTGCCAAGCTACCACTGTTGGGCCCTTAAGCAAGGCCTCCAAACCCTCTCTGCTCAAGGGGTGCTGTATAATGACTGACCCTGCACTCTGACCCCAACCACCAAGGATGGGATACGCAAAGAAAGTAATGTATATGTGACAAATAAAGACAATTTAACTTAATTATCGTATATAGTTTGTATACCAAACTTTCCACATTATCTAAACCTAATAAAAAAATTAATTAATTAATTAACAGATATCCAACTAATAAATGGTATAAACTTTGATCGGGATTACTTTATACCTTTACAAAAGAGAAAAAACAGGCTATTGGGATATTTACAGTTGCTATAGCAAAAGTGACAAGAGGAACTGATTTATTTATTATTATTATGATGATTTATTTTGCAGATGTAAATGTAACCATGAAATGCAATGTTTTATTCTTTAATGAACAAAAAATTTTAATCATTGGCCAATTGCTGGGGTCCATCCATCCATCCATCCATCCACCCATCCATCCATCCACTTGGGAACTTGAAGGAAATACTTAGCATTGAATTGTTAACAGTTATTCTGCATCACATCACACTGTCACAGATTATTTCCCTACAAAAGCACAATCCACAGTGATTAGTCTTTAAATATTTAAGGATATTAAGGATATATTTAAGGAATTAATTAATTAATTAATTAATTAATATTTAAGGATAAATATTATTTACATAACACCTGTGTAACATCGTATAAATGTTGTGTCTATTTGACCATATGGTTGATGTCTTGTGTTTTGACATCTGGAGCATACCATCTCCTCAACGGGGACCATCGCAACCTTTAGAGTGGGTTCCAAGATTCCTAAACCAGTCTAATGAACTTTCTACCTGATGCAAAAAGGCAAAACATCAGAGAAACTGAAGTATTTCTCCATGACTATGAAGAAAGACTATCCTCTTAGCAATTATATTAAACATGTTTGAGCAGTTTCCTCAGGCTAATAATGAATAAAATGATCACTTTATTTAGAAGTGCAATCTTTTTATCTTTTGTCTCACCCAAAAAGCCGAGTAAAGCCCAGAAATCGACTAAAACAAAGCAGACACAATAATGTGATGGGGACAGAAAGAGAATACTGAAGTGGTGTAAAGTGGTTCATTACAGGTCAGACCGTATCAGCAGACAAGAAGGCAACCTGATCACACCCTGAGCTTCAGGCTGAACAGATCAGATGATCAGATTACGCCGCTGTGAAGAGATCCTCAGAGCAACAAAATTCACTTAGCCACGGCCCACCGGATTAACTCAGAAAACACTGCTGTTACCAACAAATAAAACAGAAATGTGTTTGTCATGCATGTTAGAACAGACATCGTGTACTGAAAGAAAACCTCTAGCAAAAATGGCACCGGTTACTGGTTACCAGTTCCCAGAGAATCAATACAATACAATTTGGTCATATTTTATATAATTTATTTTATATATAGGGCAATGGCGGCTCAAGTGGTTAAGGCTCTGGGTTGTTGATTGGAGGATCAGGGTTCAAGCTCCACTGTTGGGCAATTGAGCAAGACCCTTAACCCTCTCTGCTCCAGGCGATAATAAAGGCTTATTGAAATTCTTTGCCTAAAAAGACTACAATTTCACATCTTTGTAAAGATGCTAATAAAAGGTGTAATACAACTCCAAATTCCACACAAGAGTACGAATACAAAACTATAAAATTTACTGAAATCTAGACCCACGAGACGTCTGCCTGCAAACGCACACTGACTTTAGTGACTGATAATGAATTCAGGCCCTTTTCACTAAAAAAAAAACAACCATTAGCTAAGGCTAATTAACACCATGTTTATGGCTAATCCATCAAAAGGTTAACTAGCATGCTAATAACTCAAAATGACAACCTAGATAACATCTGAGAGATCGGGAAATAGATAAGACTAATGAATAGTTCTTTCTCTCATTTGGTACCTAAAATAGTTAGCAAAACAAACTAGTAGAATGCTAACAGCTAGCTAAGACTGACAAGATGAGGAAGTCTCTCAGGCATTAGCTAGCATGGAAGTAACTCTAACAAAACAAACTAGCTGAAGGCAAATAGGTAAATAAATACAAAGTACACATAACTGCAGGTAGAGGTAGAGTATGGTGATGTGTAGTGTCTGAAAATGTAGCATGTCCTTTATTTTAGTAAGAAGTAGCAATATTTCTTGAGTGTGTGTGTGTGTGTGTGTATTTAGCTGAAGGACCGCATGTCCTCACAGTAAGAGAACAGGGTCAAATGTCTTTACAGTCATCTTGTCCTCACAAAAATACACAGGTTTATGAAATGTCCTCACAAAGCTAGAAAGCAACAACAACAGTTGATTAGAATATCTGACAATTTTGACTTTATGGGGACCTTTCACTGCTCTTTCTTCTTCATTTCTTTTTTTCATTAATTACCTACTGTGATCTTTACGTCTCTGAACGGTCCTCACTAAGATTGAAGTATGTGTGTGTGTATACATCATTAGCTGTTTATAAAAGACTAAATGTCCTCACAAAAATAAGTCAGGGTCAAATGTCCTCACAATCACCCGGTCCTCACAAAATATACACAGGTTTACGTGTAATACAATAACGTTTATCATAATGTCTAAGAAAAGTCTTCACAATGATACAAAAAAAAATCGGTGTGTGTGTGTTTGTGTACATATTTAGCTGTTTATAAAAGACTAAAAGTCCCCTCAATCACCCGGTCCTCACAAAATGTGTAATACAATAATGTTTATCATAATGTCTATGAAAAGTCTTCACAGTGATCGAAAAAAACTGTGTTGTGTGTGTGTGTGTGTGTGTGTGTGTGTGTGTAAACATAATTAGCTGTTTACAAAAGACTAAATGTCCTCACAATCACCCGGTCCTCACAAAATATACACAGGTTTATGTGTAATACAGTAACATTTATCATAATGTCTATGAAAAGTCTTCACAATGATCGAAAAAACTGTGTGTGTGTGTGTGTGTGTATACATAATTAGCTGTTTCTAAAAGACTAAATGTCCTCACAATAAATAAGTCAGGGTCAAATGTCCTCACAATAAATAAGTCAATTCACAATCAAGTCACAATCACCCGGTTCCCACAAAAAATACACAGGTTTATTATAACGTTTATCAGATTGTCTACGGAAAGTCTTCACAATGATAGAAAGAAACTGTGTGTGTGTGTGTGTGTGTGTGTGTACATAATTAGCTGTTTCTAAAAGATTAAATGTCCTCACAATAAATAAGTCAGGGTCAAATGTCCTCACAAAAAAAAAATATATATACAGGTTTATGTGTAATATAACGTTTCTCATGTCTTAGAAAGGTCTTCACAATGATGGAAAAACTGTGTGTGTGTATGTGTGTGTGTGTGTGTGTGTGTGTGTGTGTGTAAAATCAGGTTTGCTAGTTCAGCCTGTATTTGCCTCAGGCGCCAGCAGAAATATCTCTTTGGCTGCGTCTCAATTCTAACAATCTGTACTGGCTGGGAAATCTGTCCCTATAGACGGTGACTATAGCACTTTAAACTTAACCTAAACATATATACGGCATTGTTAATATACACATCATTGAAAACAAGCCATTTTTACAAGTCACTTAGGTCAGGTGAATAGCATTAATTAGCTCCAGTAATCATTATACCGATGGAAAGGTCCTTGTAAAGATTTTTTTAGCATTTAAACCCTGCCTAAATAGAAGGGACTGGGCTTGAGTGTGCTACCTGAGCATGCCTAATTTTACTTGGTATCATGTGTCCTTTTTCATTTCCTCCCTGAATTCCAGTTACCGCATGTCTCGTTTTTAAACGTCTCAATATGTTCTTCTTTCTGAGGAGAGAGAAAAAGAGAGAGAGACCTCGCAGTGACCCTTACGCGACGCTCCATTTCTCTTCATTAAAATCATGTTTAAAAATCAAATTAATATTAAGGAAATTATTCTTGGGAAAACTCAGCACTAAGTAAATTATTATGCCGAAGCTATCCGTCACTTACAGTGAAACCGGGCACTGTAGTCAATCACATATATATATATATATATATATATATATATATATATATATATATATATATATAAGAAAAAAACATTAAAATAATATTAACAATCTTATTGAATTCAACGAACTGAACAAGGCTGTGAGAAAAGAAATAGGAAAATGAGATTGCTTTGAGGATCGGATCGGATCGGCTCGGGCGGCGCACTCCGCCTTCATCTCAGATCTGAAGCCAGATTAAGTGAGTAAATAAATGCAGTTCGAGTCTCTAACTAAGTGCACATTGATTGTGGGAGGCTCTCATTGCTCACTCTCTCTATCTCTCGCTCACTCTCTCTGTGTTGGGATTTCTTGCAGTAGACAGATAAACTGCCATATCGATCTGGCATCACGCCCCCCCTCCCTTGCCCCGCGACTCCGAGACCCACGTTTCCTCCGAGTGAAACCTGATTGAATTAATGAAGGCAGCCGGCCATCCATTTTTATTTAAGTCAGGTCATATAGCGACAAGGAGTGCAGCCGGCCTGGGCTACTCCAAATCCTTTCCATCTGGACACACGATGCTCACACAAC